>NW_027397225.1:0-149318 GCF_003265705.2 Callorhinus ursinus | reverse complement strand
GAAGGAAGGAAGGAAAGAAAAGAAAAGAAAAGAAAAGAAAAGAAAAGAAAAGAAAAGAAAAGAAAAGAAAAGATAAGAAAAGAAAAGAAAGAAAAGAAAAGAAAAAAGAAAAATCCAGACCATAATTCCTGGTTTGAACAGGATGGAAAAGAATCCTGGGTTTTATCCTTCCTACTCTAAATCCAATTCCTATTCCCACAAACGAATACAGCAAAATTTTATTTAGCAATATAGTTTCAGGACATAGATGATTAATTGCAAAACGCGAATTTTGGAAGTATCTTTAAATGTGTTTCAAGAAATTTAAAATAACTGAAAAATTAATAACTACCATAAATAAAGTTTTCATATCCATGATATAAGTATCCAGAGGTGAGGATGCCTTCATGCTTAATGACACATAAGAAGCTAATTAAAACTGTCTCGCCTCAAGAAGAGAGCAAACAAGAACCTTAGGAATGTTAAACCAATTTTTTGTTCACTTCATCCACTCTCCTGATGGCCTTAGTTTCATGCCAGTTCCTATGTGTTTTATAATTCCATCACAGGCACACCAAGGAGTTCTTAACATCTGGGGTCTAAAAAAAATCCACATTCTAAATATTTTGTTTTATTTATTAATCTACATTTTTCATCAAGAAGTAAATAACTCTATGAAAATAAACTAAATTACAAATGCACCTACCAAAAGGTCTCCTCTACTTGGATGAGGGTCTCGGCTGGGCTCTGATCTAATGGAAATAAGATCAGGTAAAATATTTATGATGATCTGGAGATAAGGGCAAACCAGGGCTTGGCAGAATGAGGACTGTTTCCCTCATATGTCCTCATAAATGGGATTGCCCATATTACAGTTGAGTCCGCCATGTGAAGAGAAATAAGAAGCTCACCAGGCCAGAAGTCCAGTGTTCCAAAGCCTTAGAGTTTCCTGTAAAAGGGACTTGAACGTCCACAAAGTCTGTAATAGGTATAGATATATAATTTGTATGACATCAATGTATGAGTCCATAAATGTTTATCCAAGTATGGGCCAACCCTGTGATTTCTGATTAAGCACTCCATTCAATATTAGTACAATTGAAAGGGCTTAATTATGACCACAACCAGATATCTGCTTATCACATGTCACCTGCCTTTCCACTCTGCTCTTGCATTCTGGTTGCAAAATACAATAAACATGTGCACACATACCATGGAGATTTGTTGGGTTCACGTTAAAATTCTGAGGCGCCCGAGGAAGTGGACCTCAGGGGGTCACAGCCTAACTCTTCCCAGCAGTGGCCAGGACTGGAGGTGTACCGCCAGGATGCTCATCATCACCTCACTCTTGTGGGAAGGAGTTTTTTGAGATGATTCTAGCGCTAGTTAGAACTAAAGGAGAGGTTAACTATCACTTAGATACAGACAGCAGAGATGCTTCTCTTCTGGTTCCCGCTGGATGCCTCTCTATTGTGAGGATTTCAGGAGGTCTGTGGGGATGGCTGGGAAAGAGGAGAAAGATACCACCTGGTCCTTAACAACTGTGTGAGTTATAATCTCTTTGGGGTCCTGCATGCTTCTGTTAAAGAAATTAACTTGTTTTTAAGCAATGAATTCTTGAGTCGGTAATTCGCTCAGGCGATTCCTAACAATTTCATGCCCACACAGACACTTAGACATGAGGTGATGAGATTTCTGCTGCTATCGAGGGACAGGCAACTGTAGATATGCAGGAGAGTTGATACAGCTGAGTGGAAACTCAACTTTTCAAATACTTAAAAAACAAAGACACATGATCCAGTTACAGGCTGGATGATAATACAGAGTGATAAGCCACATGAAACCCTCTGGGTTGGGTGACAAATCTGCACTTGACCTTATTTTATTCTTTATTAAAATAAAACCAATTATAAGATGTAAAGATGTGATAATGCAGCCTCTGAGCATTTTCTGAAATGATTTGAAAAGATCCTTGAGCCAACACTCACATTTAGCAGCTAGACAGCCAGCCCGCCTACCCCACAGGTTTCTGCTTCTGTATTAAGTGATGAAAAAGACACATTCCAATAATAATATCTTCTTCAATGCAGGCGAGTAAAGAAACAAGTATATCATGCATGGGGGTAAGAATAAATGTTTATTCCTATATTATATCTTTCTAGTCCAAAAGGCTGCAGAATGTGAGTGGTAAAATAACACATTTTATTTTGAAAAACTGATTTCAATTTAGAATTCTTTTCACTGTTAACACAAACTTCATTCCCTCTGCAGAGATTAAGTGGACATAGCTGATCCCTGTGCAGGACAAGGTTTGAGGAGGGTGGGGCAGAAAGAGAGGAAAGAGAAAAGGTAAGTTAAAGGTTGAGAGAGGCAAAGCTACTTACCTACCTCCCAAATAAACTATTCCTTAAAACAACAACTGGACAGATGATTTAATGTCCTATACCACTTGTATAACTTCCTAGCACAAGGCTGGGCACATAATGCTTAGTTAGAGGTTTCTTTTCCTCTCATTACTCTCTCTCAAAAAAGGGTCTGATGAGAGAGAGCTGAGCCAGAGGTGGTCCTGAGCCAGAAGTGGTCCTGGACCTGGATCTCCCTAGGCTGGCCTCTTATTTTCATTTTTAACAAACTCTGTTTCCAACCTCTTATATAGTTATTTACTGATCTCTCCCAAAGGGTCACAGGTAATAGGCTCAAGATGCTGCTGCCTTTTACTTGTACTGTGTAAAGCACTCAAAGATGCCCTGTCAATTAATTAGCAGCTTAATTGGAATGAAATTATGTAATTAAGCATCTCATTTCAAATTAGCTTATAAATGCTTACCAGCTCACAGGAATGAGACTTTCAAGGGGCCTTCATCCAGACCTTGTTGGTTTTGACAGTAAGTCAATGTCTCCCTTCCTTTTTCTAAGTTAGAAATGCAGGATTTTAATGAAGCCCAAAGATAAGTTCCATAAACCAGTCAGATATCAGTTTATTTACACTTTATACAACTGATGACCTCCACCAAAAGAACACAGTCTTCCTTGGGGCAAGTCTATTGACTAGGCCCAAAAAGAATTAATTTGCTCCAGAAGGGAAAGGCAAAATATATAGTTTTATAAATTCAGTGTTTGTAAAGTATCACTAGGTTCAGTTTCTATATGTTAAAAATCTATTCCTCTTATATATAAACAAGTACTTTAAATTGTTCTATGATTAAAGACCACTGGCTTCTCTTCACATCCCTCCCAGTGTTGTAAAGCATTTCCCTATATTGATGATGGATATTGCTAATCTTCCCCAGCAACCACTCTCTGTATCTCCCTTTTAAATGGAAACCCTTCCTGCATGACAGTCTCAGCCTGGCCATCTGGTCAAGTCCTTGCCAGTGCAAAGTAAGAAGCTGGAAGGATGTGGGCAACTTTGCCATTATTTTCCTAACAGCCAATTGCTTGCCCTTGACTTCTTATCTTTGCCCCTTGCAGAAAGCAGATGTTGTTTCAGTGAGCCAGGTCTGACTATGAGTGAGGAAAACCCCTTGGGGATTAACAGAACAATTAGAAGAAACGTGAGCCCTTACATAACCTTGTAGAGTTGATACAACTATCTTCCTGGCCTGGCCTTTTCTTGTCAGAAAAGAATGAGATGAACCTGTCATTTCAGGGAAAACAGTAGAATGTTGATCATCAACTGTTGCTACTGATAAAATTGAAGCAATCAATTGAGAATTAGGATTTTGGAAAACTAATATTCACCACCATGAGTTTGGCAGCATAAGATATTTCCAATGTAGCTGGTGGTCAGATCAATAAAACAATTCTTCTGATAGTGTATTATCATGAGTCAACATTTAGAAGATCTACTTTAACTCAATGAAACAGTATTTTCCAATGCATGAGGTCATGAAATGATGTACAGGCAAAAGACTCATCCGAAGTAGGGTATGGATCAGTGGGTTGTAATGTCACACAAAACAAAATTTTATACAATTTCAGATTTCACATTGCCAGTAATCTTTAAGAACTATTACCTGATGAGTTAGGGTATGGAATTTAAGAAATCTAAAATTGTCAGATTTGGCTACAAAAATAATTCTTCTTTTTCTAACCACATATTTATATGAAGTTACTTTTCCTCACTTACTTCCACCAAACCAACATAAGGTAAGGGATTGACTACAGATGTAGATATTTGAATCTAGCTGTCTTCTGCTAAAGCATCCATTAAAGAATTCTGCAAAAATATAAAGTAATGTCATAGCAGGTTAGCAAGATGGTGGAGGAGGAAGCCCTAGACCGTCCCTCCTTCCACAGAGATACCAATTCAGAAATATACACAGATCAATAATATCCTTTGTGAGAAATCCAGAAAACAGTTAAGAAGCTCCTGCATCCCAGGTAGTATAAAACCAGCTGCAATGAAGCCAACAGGAAAATGCGTGGTACCCTCTCACTACAGTACCTCTCTCTGGCATAGTATCACATGGTTGGGAGCAAACTCCCTGTTCCTGGACTGTCCTTATAGGGAAAGAGAAGAGTGGACTATATTTGCAACATTCTGAGTTTCATGGAGGGAAGCAGGAGAGACTGCCTACGAGACTGGCTTCTGTCTCACTTGTCTTACATCACAGCTGGGACCCGGTGTACTCTTGATGCCTGGAGGCCACTTAAAACCAAAAACAGCCGGGCAGGATGCTGCTGATTCAGAGTAGCCACAGTACAGCAGAAAGACACCACAGGCAACAAGAGATGATGAAGTAATAAGAAACCATCAAATCCATCCAGTTAGGAACCTACATGCACAAATCCAGAGAAGATACAGCCACAAGAAAGTCTTAAGAAGCCTTCCTGGAAACATCAACAGACATGACTGGATCATGAAGAAACAGAAATCTGAACAAACCTATAACTAGTAAAGAGACTAAGTCATCAAATACCTTCTCAGAAAGAAAAGCTCAAAACCAGATGGCTTCATTGGTGAATTTTACCAAATATTTAAAGAATTAACACCAATCCTTCTCAAACTTTTCCAGAAAATTAAAGAGGCGGGAACATTTCCAAACTCATTTTATGAGAACAGCATTATCCTAATACCCAAGCCAGAAAAAGATACTACCACAAAAGACGACAGGCCAATATCCCTGATGAATATAGATGTAAAAATACTCAACAAAATTCTAGCAGACTGAATTCAACAGATATCAAAGGATCAGACACCATGACCAAATGGGATTTATCCTTGTGATTCAATGATGACTCAACATAAGAAAATTAATCGATGTAAAATACATTACCAGAATGAAGGATAGAATTCACATGGTCTTCTCAATAGATACAAAAAAAAAAAAAAAAAAAAAAAAAACAACGGACATTCAACATACTCTTCTGATAAAAACACTCAAACTATGAATAGAAGGAAATTACTTCAACACAATAAAGGTCATATATGACAAGCCCACAGCTAATATCATCCCGAAAGCTTTTCCTTTGAGATCAAGAATAAGGCATGAATGTACAACTCCCGCCACTTCTATTCAACATGCTACTGCAAGTTCCAGTTAGAGCAAGTAAGCAAGAAAAAGAAATAAAAAGCATCCAAATCAGAAAGGAAGAAGTAAAATTATCTCTGTTCACAGATGATGCATTCTTATATGCGGAAAACCCTGAAGTTCCTCACAAAAAACGGTTAGAATTAATAAATGAATTCAGCGAAGTCATAGGATAGATAATCAACCTAAAAGAATAAGCTATATTTCTATATACTGACAATGATCAATTCTGAAAGGAAATTAGGGAACAAATCCATTTATAATAGCATGAAAAGGAATGAAATACTCAGGAATAAATGGAACCAAGAAGGCAAAAGACTTGTACAATGAAAACTACATGTTGTTGAAAGAAATTAAAGAAGACATAAATGGAAAGACACTCTGTGTTCACGAGATGGAAAGCTTAATATAGTTAAAATGTCCATACAATCCAAGTCATCTACAGATTCAAAGTAATCCCTAAGAAATATCTCAATGGAAATTTTTTACAAAAATAGAAAAAATTCATGTGGAAGCACAAAGGACTCTGAATAAACAATCTTGAAGAAGAAAAATAAAACTGGAGGCCTCATACTACCTGACTTCAAGCTACAATAATCAAAACAGTATGGTGCTGGCACAAAGAACGATGCACAGATCAATGGCACAGAATAGAGAGCCCAGAAATAAACCCATGCATGTACAGTCAGCTAATCTTCAACATGAGTGCCAAGAAACACACTGGGGATAGAACCACTTCTTCAATAAATGGTGTTGGGAAAAGTGGATATCCACATGCAAAAGAATGAAAGTGGACCCCTATTTTACACTACTCACAAATATTAACTCAAAATGGATTGAATAATACCTAAATGTAATGCCAGAAACTGTAAAACTATAGAAAATAGCATAGGGAAAAAGATTCATGCACTGGTTTTAGCAATGATTTCTTGGATATGACACCAAGAGAATACGCAATAAAAGTAAAAATAGACAAGTGAGACTACATCAAACTAAAAAGCTTCTGTGTGGCAAAGGAAAGAATTAGCAGAATTAAAAGGCAGCCTATCGAATGGGAGAAAATATTTCAAACCACATCTATGATAAGGCACTAATATTCAAAGTATATAGGAATTCCTACAACTCATTATAAAAAATACAAATAACTCAATTTTTTTTTAAAAAGTGAACAACAGCTTGGACAGACATTTCACCAAAGAAGATTTATAAATGGCCAATGGACACATGAAAAGATGCTCAACATCACTAATCTTCAGGTAAATGCAATTCAAAACCCCACGAGATTTTACTTCACACATATTAAGATGGCCATCATCAAAAATAATTGCTGGTGGGAATGTAAAATGGTGCAGCCACCATGGACAACAATATGGAGGTTTCTCAAAAAAACAAAATAGAGTGAGCGCTGTGAATTGTGCAAGACTGTTGAATCACAGATCTGTACCTCTGAAACAAATAATACATTATATGTTAAAAAAAAAAAGAAGAAGAAGAAGAAGATAGCAGGAGGGGAAGAATGAAAGGGGGGAAATCGGAGGGGGAGATGAACCATGAGAGACGATGGACTCTGAAAAACAGACTCAGGGGTATACTGTTATACACCCAGTATAACACTGGGTGTTATACGCAAACAATGAATCATGGAACACTACATCAAAAACTAATGATGTAATGTATGGCAATTAACATAACACAATAAAAAAAAAGAAAAAAAAACCTAAAAACAGAACTACCAAATGATCCAGCAATCCCACCTCTGGTATATACCCAAAAGAACTGAAAACAGGATCTTAAAAAGATACTTGTATTCCCATGTTCATGGCAGCATTATTCCCAATAACAAAGGAGTCCAAATAACCTAAATGTGCACTGGTAGATGAATGGATAAAGAAACTGCAATATACGCACAGAATGGAATATGATTCAGTGACAAAAAAGGAAATCCTGTCATATGCCACAACATGAGTGAAACTTTGAGAACATTCTGCTAAGTGAAATAAGCCAGTCACAGAAGGACAAATACTACTTAATTCCACTTAAATGAGGTATCTAAAGTAGTCAAACTCATTGAGGTAGAAAGAATTGTGGTTGCCACAGGATAGGGGGTGGGAAATGGGGAGCTGCCGTTCGGTGGGTATACAGTGTCATTTATGCAAGAAGAAAAATTCTATAGGTCTGCTGTACACCATGTACTCATAGTTTACAATACTGCACTATATACTTAAAAATTTCCTTGGAGGGTAGAACTCATGTGTTTTTTACTATAGTAAATATATATACAAAGCAATGCTACTTTTCTCTTTTTTTTTTGTTTTGGGAAATAATTTATTTTTCATTAAAAATGTTATTTATTTTAGCATGCAATGGTCTATTTTTATTTTCAAAATCAATTATATATATTTAGAGAGAGTGAGTTGGGGGGGAGGGAAAGAGGGAGAGGGAGAGAAAAAGTCCAACATGGGGCTCAATCTCACAATCCTGAGATCAGGATTTGAGCCAAAATCAAGAGTCAGACACTTAACTGAGCAACACAGGTGACCCTCAATAAAATTTTTAATTTTTCTCATTTTACTTTTTAATATTATAAATATTGATAGATATGGCTCATTGAAACAAAAGCTCTTGAGGAGTCTTCAGTACCTTTTATGAATGTAAAGCATTCCTGACATCAAAAAATTTGAGATCCATTAACTTAGTTAGATTATACTCTTGATAATACACATACTCCAAGCACTTTTTTTTTAATCTTATCAGTTACACTTACTCATCATATAGACTTTTAAACTTGGGTGCTAATGGATTTATCTAACACTCAGTTTATCTATAAAGAGGGTTTTTAATTTCTTTTAGAAAGAATTAAACTATTGTATATAATGTGTCATTAGTAACCTTTTCTTATGTTTATGATTAATTTCCCCAGATACTTACAAACCCTTTGTAAAAAGGATCAAAAGATTATTTTTTTAGTGTCTCCTTAGATTTAAACAAGTCTATGAGGCCTTGATAGTTTGTGAAAAAGCAAAAGAAAGAAAATGGTAATATGTAAAGGAAAACATAAAAGACAAAATTGAAAAATACCAGTGATACAAACACAGCAAACAGAATATGACTGCTGCTCTATTCCAGGCACTGAGCTATCTTATTTAATCCTCCCAACAGCCCCGTGAGGTCGATAATACTATCATCATCCTGCAGATAAGGAAAGGTGAGTCTATGTGGCTAGTCACTTGTCCAAGCCAGCAAGTGGCAGAGCTGGGATTTAGCGTTCTCAAGCCAGGATCGGAACCAAGGCCACTGTGACTTCAGAGCTGCATTTCCGTGCGTGCGTAGGTGCATGTGTGTGTGTGGTTTAGAGGGATGGAATTTTTGTGTTATCAAATACATGCAACTTCTAAGCTGCTGTCGTTTGAGCTTAGATGAGCAAATCCAGGTCAGCAGCAGTGCCACCAGCTGTGAAACAGGTCAAGAGAAACAGGAATCATTGAGCTTGGGAAATTACCAGGGGGATCACGGAATGCCATGTTGCTGCTCTCAGCTGGAGACAAAAATAAATAAACTTGTCCGGAAAGTGCAAAAGGTATAGGGGACTCCTTAGCACTCACCACCCAAAGAAACACCACCAGAGAGGGAGACTGAGAACAAGCTGACAGCAAGGATGGAGCTTGGGCAACTCAATCCAATATTTTCTTCTCTTGTACATGCTTTGTGTGAGGGGTACCTGTGGGCCTGGGCATGGGTCAAAATAACTCGGGAGCATCAAGCAGGCATTTCTGTCCCTCTCCTCTCTGCTGGTGGCAAATGGAGCCACATAACAGCTAGTGAGATCCCCGGGATTCTGAGAATCAATATGCCAACCACTTGTGCCCGATATCAGTGTAACAGACTGAGTAGCTGGGTAGGGATACATATTGTCTCTTCAAATTCAGTTGAAAGGGGAGTAGTCTCCTAAAGATTTATGAAAACCAGAAGTTTTTTATAAAAGACAGCATTTGGGATTATACTGCATCTCCCAAAGTATGTTCTGCAGAGACACATACATGGATTCTGAGGCCAAGCAGATCTGGGAAGGGCTATGAGGTAGAATAAAACTTGGAGAATCACATCAATGCATTAAAAGCTTCGAGAGCTATTGCAGGGAAAACAGTTATTTTGGTTTAATCCAGAATTTCCCAAGTTGGTTGCAGAAAGGTCATGTTATGGACCCATCCTGGACCAGTGGGATGGAAGAGTATAGCAGGCTCTGGGCTAAAAATAAGTAAACAGACCTAACCTGGGCAAATCCTTAATTTCTCTGTAACTCAGACTTCTCACTGGAAAAATGGGTACATTTGCAATTCTATGAGAGACTTGTTGGAAGAATTAAATACATACACATATGCTATACACACATATACATATACATATATATAGCACTTATATGAAGTGTGCAATAAATGGTAATCCTCCACCCAGATATGTGCTTAAGTCTGCGGTGCAATGTTTTCCTTGCATGGCAGTTACAGAAGTAATCATCCGAGTAACAGAACAACTGCCTTCATTCAGTACCTGATGACATTGTAGTGGGGAGAACAGTATCTGTTCTTGGAGTAGTCACAGTCCAATTAAGGAGGAAGACCTGAGAACAGCTAACCACATGATGAGTGCTCTCCTCTATTTGTACAAAGTTTCATGGAAATGTTTAATTTTCCCAAGGCAAGTCATGGAAACTGTCAGAATGGAGTCTTGAAGGATATAGGGTAGTTTCCCAGGCAGAACAGTAAAATAAAGCATTTAAGTGAAAGGGAAATTGCTAAATGATGCCCAGAGAGGTGATGTATTCAGCATGTAGAAGAATGAGGAGCCATCTGGACAGAAACAGGAAGAGATGGCTCAACTGAGAGACCTGGTCAAGGCAATGCTATAAGAGACACTGCCTGGTGGAGGAGTTTGGACTTTATCTCAGGGCACTCTTGAGACATGTTTTCACAGAAATAACAAGATCAGATTTGTGTTTCAGAATGATGATTCTGGTACCAGTAGGGAGGCTGATCTCAGGGAGTGAAATCAGAAGCAAAAGAGTAGCTAGAAGCCAACCATCTCCCCTTGCCTGTCCTCAAGTTGGTGAAGGCATGGACCAGAGCAGTGCTCAGCTAGACAGCAAGGGAATATAAAGGTATTTCCTCATGTTCCAGTCTTGAGGAAGGGAAAAGTAGAGAGAGAGAGGAAGGTAAAAAGTACTGACTGACATTCTAACATGGATAACTGAATGCATGGCAAGACAGCTGACCAGGATCAGAAGAAAATGAAGGGGGAACAGGTTTAGGGAAAGATAATGGGGACAGACTGTTCCGTTGAGAGTTTGTATATTGAAATTAACAATCCATTGGGCTTAAGGCGACTTCAGAAATTATAAAATTAGAAATACAGGTCTGGAGTACACTTAACATATAGGAGGAGGTCTGGAGTCTGGAATTCTACTTGGATTGAAGATAGAAGCACTGGGAGTGATCAGGTGAGGTGGCCCCTGACCCAGAATGAGGGTGCAGAGTGCTCCAAAGCATACCAGAGTGAGCCGGAGGTTGGGAAATGTAAGGCAAAGATAGGAATAAAGCAGATTTCCTGCTTTCAGAAGGATTATAATTCAGCTTGGGAGACATAGTTGATATGTTGTAAAGAGATAAAAGAAAAATCAAGTGCTAAGCTCTGGTGCTACTTATTGTAGCTTCAAGAGTATACAGAATACGAATTAAATCTTCAAATGGAAATAAATGAGACCTTGAAGTGTAGGTGAGATTTTTAAGCTAAAGGGAAATAGAAGAATGGAATTTCATTGTCAAGGGCAAAGGACCAGCCGGATATTCAGATCAGTGTTACTAAAGGAGGCCAGAATGAGGAAAGGTTGGGGTGATGATGGGCAAAACCAAGGGGATAGGAAAAAATTATGTAAATAAAGAGGAAATAGGGTAGAGTTAAATGACTGGAAAGATACACAGATGAAGGAAGACTGAACTTACTCAAGATTGAAAAGAGCACCTTGGAAATTGATATGCTTACAATAATGTGACTACAGATATCACAACACTTAACATATAGGAGGAGTTCAAAAAACTTTAGGTTTTTCTATGGTTTTAGAAGCAGTTCTTGTATTCAGTCATGAGGTACGACCACACTTGGTAATTTTGAATGACTTGGAAGGGGCACGATGAGTAGCTGCTCCAATGTTCTAGTCTATTCTGTCAGACTGGATACCTAAGTGTTGATCTTCGTGTGCCTGTCTGCCTTGGTCTCTGGGGCTTTGTGTGCTTTTCTGTATGTGTGTGTGTCTGCACACATGTATATTAATGTCTCTATGTGCTTATGTCAGATCTTTCAGTGTCTGTATGGATGAGCCTTCACCTTGCTTTCATGTCACTGCACCTGTCCCTCCTGGCTGTGTCATTGTACCATTTGGTCAGTGTCTCCCCATCTGTGTGGGCATGACTTTGCTATGTGACTTTGTTCACGTGCTTGAGTAGGTGTCTGCATACGTGACAACTAGGTTTTTTGTGCCCATGTATTCGAGTCTGGACTGTGTGATTGCGTACATGCGCTTGTGTATGTGTGTTTTTGTATGTGTGTGTAATTTTTAAAGCTTTACTCCAGCATACCAGCCAGTGCCTTCTGCAGCTAATGGAAAACTGTCAAATGGTGCTGAGTGACAAATGGGAAAAGCCCTCACTGTATCAGGCTACCCTGGCCTTTTTACTTTTAATAGAAAATTGATCTTATCTTTTACAGCCTATTTCACTACATATCAATGTGCAGATGCAAATATTTCCATGCCACTAACATAAAGCCTGTATCAACCCGAAGTGATCTTTTGTGTAAACTGAATCTGAAATTATTTTCTTTGCTTTGTAATGGTGGTGAAGACCAAGCAGAGCATTTCTTGAGCCATAAAATTTAATTCAACTCAAAAGTCACCCCAGCTTATGGATTTTCCTGCACAGAGACTTTCATATTAGGGGCCTGTGGCAAAGACTCCCCGTTGATTTTTGTAAATTCTAGAAGCACTAGAGAGAGAGATGTAATCTCAGAATTTTTTTACCCAAGTATTAGTAAAATAACTGTGATGAATCACTGTTGGTGGGACTGGTGTAAAAGCAAGAAGGAGGGGAGAGCCCGTGCTAAGCCCAGTGCTAGAGCAGCTCACTGCATCAGGAGTCTGGTGAGAAAAGGCAGCAGACACTGCCTTTGGATCTTACAGGGAACTAGAATTAAGAGGCTATTAAACTTGAATAGTGGTCTGAGCCTGGACAGGGGAACAGGGATGCATGCAACCTGATGGGTTCTGTGGCAATCCCTATTCTCAGATAGCATCAGGATGAATCTCACTGAATTGTCACAACAGCCCCAGGATCAGCAGATGGGATCTTGGGAGTCTCGGCGGCTGAGATGCAAACTCCCCAATTCCTTGGTTACATTCTCCAGCTGATGAAGCTACTTTCCAAAGCACATGTTATAAGAGCTTCCCAAAACTATCTTCCGTTTGGGGTTTGTCGTCCATATATAACACAAGACAAACACAGGTAGAAACCCAACCTGCCCTAGGTATAAATTTAAAAGTCAAAGTAGCTCTAAAACCTGACAGGAATGTTCCACATACTTAAAGCCTTTTTGGTCAACATGGTTAGCCACAGGAGCAGACCGGGATTTTAAGCTCTTTTTGCTATGGTGTTTTCCAACTTCACACTAACATGCTGCCTATTAATTTAAAAAAAAAAAAAAAAGGGCAATCAGCACAGAATCTTGGAAGTCCATTCATTAACTATCATTCAGATGGAGTGCAGCAGAAAACAATATACTCAGATTTCACTTCCTCACACAGAAACCCCACGCCAGGTGCTCAGAGCACCCTTGGTACTTCCATCCCTGCCTGTGAGAGGGAGTAGATCAACCCCAAACACTAGGAAGATGCGTCACAGAGGACGTCTTTCCCATTTACTTCAAGGAAATGAATCCTGACAGTTTAGCTGTGCACACTGCTGAGTGCTAAAAGTCTCATTTCTCAGCATCCTTTGCAACCGGATAAGGCTACCAAGTTCTTCTAAGATTTAGGAGGAAGTTTTATACTTCTTGGGGTTCTCCTAAAATAAAAGAGTGTCTTTTTTTTCCTTTGCTTCCTTCTTCACTCTTACTGCCATATGGAATACAGTGCTGTGGCTGGAACATCAGCAGCCACTTTGAATCATGGCGCAATTTTGGTGTGAGCAATGAGGGCTGAGAAATGAGAGCAAAAGTTTCTATGGGCTTGGAACAACCACTGAGCATTTGCAAGCTTATTCTGAAATGCCTACCTCTAAACTGCTCTTACATGGGAGAAATCTATATTTATATATTTCATAAGCCACTATATTCTGAATTTTATTACTTGCAGCTGAGCTTAATCTGTACTGATAAAGCAAACACCTTGCTCCTAGTCTCAGTGGCTGCAAAAGAACTGCTTCCCCTTCCACGAAACTCTGATTCGGGACCCAAATGTCTTTCTAAATAGCAACTATCAGAAAACAACGAAGCCAAGAGTTCTGTGTCAGATTTTCTTTGATGCTGGCAGGGTGGAAGCAGTACTTTGTGTCTTAAAAGATGTGGCATGTTGGGGCACCTGGGTGGCTCAGTTGGTTAAGTGTCTGACTCTTTGAATTTTGGCTTGGGTCAGGATCTCAAGGTCATGAGATTGAGCCCCACTGACTGGCTCTGTGCTCAGCAGGGAGTCTGCTTGAGACTCTTTCTCTCCTGCTCCCTTTGTCCCTCTCCCACGCGTTCTCTTTCTCACTCTCTAAAATAAATAACATCTTTTTTTTTAAGATTTTATTGATTTATTTGTCAGAGAAAGATAGCGAGCACAGGCAGGGTAGTGGAAGGCAGAGGGAGAAGCAGACTCTCTGTGAGCAAGGAGTCCAGTGTGGAACTCGACAAGATCTGAGCCGAAGGCAGATGTTTAGCCAACTGAGCCACCCAGGTGTCCCTAAAATAAATAAAATCTTAAAAAGAAATAACCAAAAAGATATGGCATATTGGTGGGAAGTAAGGTAAAGCAATGGGGCCAAAAGAAGAAAGAGCTGAATAGCAAGAGATAGTACTTCGACATTCAGAGTATCAGAGGGCCAGGCAATTAGGGGGAGAAAGAATGGCTGATTATTTGATGTCTCTCTAATTTCTCCATTATTTTCCTTTACCCAAATAATGAAACTTATTTTTTAATGCTTGATGCCAAATACGTTGATTGAATTGTACCAGGAAACTAGGTCAGAATGAAAAGAAAATCGGAGGGGGAAAAAAAAAACACTGAACAAAATAGAAAACAATGATAGAAAACTAAAACCAGGGATATCTATTATCAAAGTTACTATCCATGTCTTCAATCCTTCACTTAAAGACAAATGATCTCAGACTGTTGAATTGAATACACATTAAGTCACACATTAAATCAGATTAAAACAGAAATATTAAAATTCAAGAGATGAATTTATGGATGACATTAAGTTAAACTAAAACATGGCTTCTCCCATGTTCTGATTGGAGTATCCATTGAGGCTGAGAAAAATAAAAAACTCACAACACTAAAAAAATGAAGATCAGAAATCTATGAAATTCTTGGAAAAGCTGCCTCTATTTGGAAGGCTGATAATTAACAAGTGCTTATTACATGGGTGCCCAGGTGGCTCAGTCAGTTAAGTCTGCCTTCGGCTCAGGTCTTGATTCCAGGGTCCTGGGATCAAGCCCTACATCAGGTTCCCTGCTTGGTGGGGAGTCTGCTTTGCCCTCTCCCTCTGCCACCCCCCCCTTGTGCATGCTCTCTCTCTCTCTAATAAATAAAATCTTTAAGAAAAAGTGTTTATTATATACTTACATTCTCCTACACATTTCACAGACATTATCTCATTCAATCCTCACAAAAAAAACCTCTAATACATGAGGTGTTTTGTCCCCCATTTAAAAATGAGAGAATTGAGTTTTATTGAGAATGTGCCCAAGATCATACAGCTAATAAATGAAACAAGACTCAAAATGAGGTGTTTGTTTATGAACCATATGGATTTTCATGGAAAAAAATAAATACATAGATTTAGTAAGCAGCATGTTAAGTTTGATGTGATTACAGAGATAGTGCCTGAAATATGTTGGGCTATGTTGGGTAACTAGTAGTTTTATCTACTTACTGTTCACTGACTTGGAGGGACTTCTAAGCTGAAAACCTGACCCCATGCCCTCTCTACCTTTCAGATAGTACTCTGTAAGCGGAACAGTATGTTGTTTTTTTTTTAAGATTTTATTTATTCATTTGAAAGACAGAGAGAGAGAGAGACAGAGCGAGCAGAAGCAGAGAAAGAGGCAGAGGGAGAGGGAGAAGCCGACTCCCCACTGAGGGGGGAGCCCGGACACAGGGCTCGATCCCAGGACCTGGAGATCATGACCCTAGCCGAAGGCAGACGCCTAGCCATCTGAGCCACCCGTAGGTGCCCCGCTGAACAGTATGTTATACCTTCTGTCATCTATGTCACTTTTCTGCAGAGAATGAAAGGTAGCATATTTCAGAAACAACAAATTTGGAGTGATCCATTCCATTGTGAATCCTCTCTGGTAATGTGCTAAGTGCGGAATTTGGATACAGGAGAAGTGTGAGCTAGGAAAGTATTTGTTCATGTCCTCATCCTAGAGCAGTTCAGAGAATTAAAGAACAACGTAGTAGTGATAAAAATAAGTCTGATATTTGTAGATCCTCAGAAAAACACCTGGTAAATTTAAGGTTTAAAATTTGAGTGAGAAGGAATTTCTTTACACACAAGTAGGCAGAAGGTAGAACCACTATCGACCAAATCACCTGCCAAATAAGAAAATCCTACCTCATTTAAGCATGAGTAAAGGAAGGGTGGGGGGAGGGGGGACAGAAAAAGGAAAGGAAATGTTAAAGAGCAAGACAAAGAGAGAAGTAATTGGAAAACTCAGAAGAAAAACATAATTATAAAAATGCTCTACTGAATGATCAGAAGAAAATTAGAGGAAACCACATAGAATCTTTAATAAAGAACAAAGCTACAGACTCTATAAAGAAACAGGAGAAGTACCCAAGAGAGAATTCGCTGAAATTCAAAAACAAGTGGGTAAAATGATAAACAAGGGAAATGGCCTAAGAAAATATTTTTTTCCTTTTTTTAATTTTATTATGTTATGTTAATCACCATACATCATTAGTTTTTGATGTAGTGTTCCATGATTCATTGTTTGTGCATAACACCCAGTGCTCCATGCAGAACGTGCCCTCTTTAATACCCATCACCAGACTAACCCATCCCCCCACCCCCCTCCCCTCTAGAACCCTCAGTTTGTTTCTCAGAGTCCACAGTCTCTCATGGTTCGACACAAGAAAATATATTAAGGAAACCATAAATCGTGTAGTGAAAATTTACATAGGAAGCACCATAGAGCAGAAATAATTCTACAGAAATGTAATTCAGTTATTATTAAAAATAAAAGCTTGAGACACACTTTCAGAAAAATTCAGAGAAGTGAAAAACAAAGAAGAAGCAATTATAAAAGAAACGTCAATATGTAAAGAGGGATGATCATGGAACCCTGAAATACAGGTAACTGTTGTTCTTGAACAAAAGAGCAGATTTTTTTTAAACTGGCAAAATAATTAAGATATTCTAAAAGAATAGCACTCTTGAAAAAATAAGGATTATTTCTGCAAATTAGAAGAGTTCTTACTCTTCCAAATAAATGCAAACAAATAACTATGCAAACCTAAGTACCTCCAGCCAACATTTTACAATTATAAGAATTAAAGAACTCTACCAGTATGCATGAAGGTGCTAATACTAAGTTGACACACAAATTTACACACAGCCTCATTGTTTTCTTCAAATGAATGTTACAGAAAGACAATTGCACATATGCAAGTATTAAGATGGTAAACTAAACACGGCACTGAGCTCTGCTTCATTAAACTTCTAAAAATTATCTCCAGTAGAGGAATTTTAGGAAGGCATGAATTCACATGAACAGAGGGAACGCCAATCAACAAAAGCAACAGAACTTCGGATGCTGGAAAGCTGAAGAAGTAATGTGGACTGACTCAGCTGAGCAGAGAAAGATGAACAGTTCATATAGAAGCTAGAAAAATTGATAAGAAACTCAATTTCCATTCAAAACCTCCCCAAATCGGAGAAAGAACACAAGTGGAGCCTCTAGAGCTGGGATCTGAAAAGCACATTTAAAAATGGAGGACCAGTTGACAATCCAGTTAAGAAACAAACAGACCCTCCCTCATTTTAGGGTCCTCCATGGAGCTGAGTTACTCTCCTCCCGCCATTATGAAGCAGATATGATTTCAATTCGCCAGAGAGAAAACAGTCTCAGGATTGCATCCCTCACCGTGGAGAACTGGACATGTCAATTGTGCTCACTGTTCTGAGGGATCTAACTCAGAATAGGCTGATACAGCAATTTGAAAACAAAATGTTGAAAACTAGAGAATTACATTAAGGTTATATATCAAGTACTTTGACCATTCTTTCCCCACCAACATCTCCACATTGTGACAATCAAGTATATTTCACTTGGGTAGATTACCCCCCGCCTCCGCCCTGGGGACTCTGACTACCTCAAAGGACATGGAAGATTTTCTAGGGAGATCTTCCAAGATAATGACCAAAATGGATCATTCTCATGCACCCATAGAGTGCCTCCAGATAGGTTTTGGGCACATGGTTCTTACATATGGGCAGATATCAAAATACTGACAAACATTTGAGGAATCTCTTTTATATGAAAGCAGGGGCTCATATAAAAAGAAAAAAAATTGGAGGAATCTTAGGCATTGCAAGAGAAGAAATTTTTAAGTGGCTAATCATAACATACTCTAGAAGCAAGTTTAAACAATGCTGAACCTCTAAGAATTTTTTTTATTTTTTATTGTTATGTTAATCACCATACATTACATCATTAGTTTTTGATGTAGTGTTCCATGATTCATTGTTTGTGCATAACACCCAGTGCTCCACGCAGAACGTGCCCTCCTTAATACCCATCACCAGGCTAACCCATCCCCCAACTCCTCTCCCCTCTAGAACCCTCAGTTTGTTTTTCAGAGTCCATCGTCTCTCATGCTGAACCTCTAAGAATTTACTCTATAAAGAACCACATGTGGCTAAGTCCACATGTATTAGTAGATAACTGCATAATTGGGAGTTCATTTAATTAAACTCTATGTAAAAACAAAGTAGAGTAAGTAATAAAAACAGACTAATTAGAAGCTTACACATATTTTATTAAAATTTGACAGGAAACATAGTAATCATTACTAAATTCTCTACAGAGCAGTCCACTCCCATCACCCTGCTCTCCGGATGCCACTGCCACCACTAAGTCATATTCAGAGTTAAATTAATAGTCATTTGTTTATTCTTAGACAGTCGTGTCTCAGGAGTGGGGGATAATTAGCCATAGACCGACACTGTTTCAGTCCAGCCTAACAATGTCACAAAGCAAGAACCAAAAGGATCAAACACTTTTCAAGTAAATTAACTGCATCCCAGAATGAAGATAAAAATCATTTATAAGAATAAAAAATATCCAGCAACGAACAAGTAAAGTTCATACAGTCTGCTATCCAATAAAAAATTACCAGAAGTGCAAAAAACTAAGGAAAATATGACCCAGGATAAGTAGGAAAATCCAGTAACTGAATAACACATATTTGAAGACCTAAATAGCTGAAATCTCCCTAATTAGATAAAATGATAAACCCACAGATTCAAAAAGCTCAAAATATCCCATCCCAAAAATAAATGAATAAATCAAACTATACTGAGGATCATCATAACCAAATTTCAAAAAATTGATGATGAAGAGAAAATCTTAAAAGCAGCAGGAGAAAAGACATATTCCATACACAGGAACAAAGGTAAGAATAACGGCAGATTTCTCGCAAAAAACAATGCCAAGCAAGAAGTCAGGTGAGTAACATGTTTAAAGTATCGTGGCAGGGTTAGGGCAGAGGTGCAGTGTGAAACTACCTCAAAAATATCTTTAACAATGAACGTAAAAGAAAGACTATTGCAAACATACAAGATTTGAAAGAATTCATTACCTGCAGACCCACATATGTCAAAATACTAAAGCAAGCCCTTCAGGAAAAGGAAACTAATACCAGATTAAATTATGGATCTAGACAAATCATTGAAGAGGACCAGAAATAGTAACTACATGGGTAAATATAATCAGTTTTTTTTCTTAATATTTAAATATATTTTTAAAAATACTTGGTTGTTTAAACAAAATTCGTAACAGACCAATGTGGAATTTATAATAATTGGAAAACTAAAATGTATGTCAGCAATAGCACAAAGGCCAAAGGGGAAGAAATGGAAGATAGCATTTTAAGGTTCTTACACTACACGTGAAGTGGTATAATATCACTTAAAGGTAAAAGTTAAAGATGCACACTGTAAACTCTAAAGCAGTTGTTAAAATAACAAAGCACAGATTTATACTTAAGCTAACAGAGAAGGTAATATGGAATCATAAAAATTATTCAACTAATTTGAAAGAAGATAGAAAAGAGGAAAAGAGAACAAAGAACAGATGGGACAAATAGAAAACAAATAGCAGAACAAATGGCAAAATGATGTTATAATTTTAAAATGTTGACAAGATGTACTTAGGTTTGCATAGTTATTTGTTTGCATCTGTTTGGAATGTTGAGATCTCTTTCATTTTGCAAAAATAACCCTTATTTTTTCAAGGTTATTTTCCTTAAGAATATCTTAAGCTAGGCTAATTTAGCAACATAAAATACTAATGTCTTCTGCATACTCCACCCACCCATACACCTCTCAAAAAAGGAAGGAAGGAAGGAAGGAAGGAACGAACGAATGAACGAACGAACAAACAAACCCATAAATGCAATTAAGAGGTAAATAACAAACTGGAAAGAAAAAAATATTTAATATACTTATTATAAAGAAACATATTAATATCCTTTATATATTAAGAATTTTTACAATGAGAAAAACAAAAATAATTGCCAATAGGAAAATAAGCAGCAAATGAGTGATTATAAAAGAACAACAAATACCTGATGAAAGCATGAAAAATATCAACTGTTCCCTAATTTTACAAATGCAAATTAAAATAAGCTATTCTGCCTATCAAATTGACAACATTATAAATTACACTATTTGGTTTTGCCAAAGCAAAGGGGCAAAAGTCACCTTCACATAATCCTAGAGAGACCGTAATCAGTCTCAAATAATTACTGAGCACTTATTACTAGGTATCAGACACGAAGTGCAAATTGTATTTTTATCAAAATTCTTAAAATCCCCATGCCTTTCTCCGCAGTACTTCTACTGATTAAGATCAAATTGCAGCTTGTTGAAAAGAGTCAGAGAGGGACTGCCCCACCTGCTAAGACCCAGATCATTGCATATAGGGTCTGAAAACAAGTTTCATATGCTAATAATGAATGAAAAAATTGTTTGTTGTATATACACAGATACATACATACACATATAATTTTTAAAACAAGTTACATAGAGTAAAAGTTTATAAGTATATAAGCATATATATTTATGTATAAACTTTATATAACTGATAAAGTTATATTCAGGTATTAGAATGTAAGATTTTTTTTGGAAAAAAACATATTAAATCAGAGTAAATACTACAATGACTCTTATAGCTTCTACTTATAACTGTATTTCTACTTCTAATATGATTGACTTATATCTTAAATCTCAACTTCTCCACTGAACTCCAGATGACCATATCCAAATTTAAAGTTAACATATTCAAAATATAACTTTTTATTTCCTCTTCTTTGGCCCACTTCCCAAACTGGTTCCTCCCCTAGTTTTCCCATTATGAGTAAGCAAAAATATTATTTTTCTTTGCTTTTTTTTTTTAATTTTTACCTTCCCCTGCCAGCCTTTAGCCAAATACAGCCATTTCTGCCTCCAAATCATACTCCTAATCTGACCTTTTACTGTCCCTACCTACTTGCACTCTTGCTCCATAAAATGCATTCTCTACACAGCATCCAGTTATTCTTCAAAACTATAGATCCCATCATACAGGTCCCTTGCTCAAAATTCAACAATAACTTCCCACCATACTTAAAACAAAAGCCATACTCCTTACTGTGGCATCAAATGGCTCCCTGATCTGGTTTTCGTCTACCTTACTGATCTAAGATCTACTATTGCCCACCTTGCCCACTAACCTGAAGGCCCTAGATTCCATGAGGACAAGAGCAGTCCCACCCATGGATGTTTCCTCATCTCTTCCTAAAATGTTCCTTCCCAATATTCAGTTTTCTTTTCAGAGAGGCCTTCTCTGACCATATGTAAATGAGCACTGCCTCCCAGGCCTTTGCCTAACCCTGTGCATCGATATGTCAGGGATTTGCGCTCATTTATGGCCATATCTGAATTTCTATTTCCCATTTGCATACTGACTTACTGAGTGGCAATGATGTCTAATCTAAAATCTAAGCCCTTGGCAACTACATTGCTTAAATATTAACAATACTGTAGTTATATTTAGATGGTGATTTTTTATTTTCTTCTCTGTGCTTGTCTACGTTACCTAAATTTTATATGATGGATACATATTAGTGTTAAAGCCAGAATAAAAATTCCATATGCATACAATGTAAAATAACATTGGCAAAGCTTAAGGTGCACGGGGGCATTTTCCTTGAGAATGTGATTAAATCATTCCTTCAGTTGTGATAATCTCTGAGATAATCTTTGCGTGGAGATCAAAAGGGAAATTGATTATGTAAGAAGAGAAAGTCATACAAAAAAACTGTTGGTAAATACAGAAGAAACTGGATAGGTTCATGAGATCTCCTGAAAAGAGGAAGGAAAAAAGGGGAGAGAAAAATGGCCCGACTTGCTGGTGTGAGTGATCTGCATACTTCAAGCCACAAGGGGGAGGAAGGCAAGGAAAGCACAGTAGGAATTTAATTGAAGATACTGTATAGCACAAACTTCATTCTCTGTTGCCTTACCAACTGGTTCCCACTGGGGCAACAGCATTTTAATAAATAACAGGTGAGTGATTAGAGGGGTGGGGCTTCACATGGTATAGTTAACCTCATTTTAGGTACGGGGCCAGGGAGAAGTTTGAAGTCTTTTATAACTCAAAGACTTAAATAATGAAGGGAAGACTTTGGTTTATGTATAAAAGGGTTAAATTGAGTCAATGTGTTGGAAAGAATAAGGCAATGACAACTCTGATAGTAGTGACCACTTTTGCAATGAGAACAAGTATCCTGGACACACAGAATGATTGATAAAGTGATGGCACCTCTTCACACAGAGCAGGGCATTTGGTACTAATGCAGCTTGCCCTGAAATGTCCACCTCTCCAGTAATCCTAAAACAAGGGGGAGGGGGGAGTTCGTAAATACTGTGGAGTAATTTAATACTTTTCTATGAATAACTTTTAGCTCATAAGTGTGTAGGTGTCATGACCACCCACCCACCTCTCCTTTAGTTACAATGTTTGTGCTTCTGAACCTGTCTTGGAAATCAGTGTTCACTTGAACTAAACTCAGATTCAACAGATAACTTCAGAAGTCTTGAAGAATAAGAATTTATCTTTGAAAAAATTCTATTTTCTTGTGCTTTAAGAATGAAATCCATTCTAGTTATGTAGAGTTTTATTTCCTTTCCACTCAGGAAGTTTTCCCTCTCAATATAAGCTTCATGCAGTTCATATAAGAGTTTAGGAATCACTTGTAGGGGGAATGATCATGAGTAATGGGCCACTTTGTCATATCAAGTCATTAAATATATTTATGTAAGAATCAATACATTGCAGTACATGAATGTAAGAAGTAACATCAAGGACCAGCTTCCTCATGGCTGACCTGCTCCTGGCCAAGCTTAACTACTTCACTTAAACTCAGAGGAAGCCAAGTTTTCCGTCCATCAAATAGGACTAATTGCAGTTGATACCTTTCTTTCCTAGAGGGATGCTGTGATCATTATTCAGATAGTGTGGGTCAAGAAGCTAAGGACTTAGTGACGACAGGCCTGTTATTAAAAAGTAGTGAAAGATGGCTGAAAGGAAAACAGGCTTTCAATGAGACAGACCAGGGTTTGAAATCCAGCAATTCCATTTACTAGCCAATGAATGCATAAAATGTACTTAGCCTCTCGAAGCTTCAGGTTCCTTATCAGTAAAACTAGGAAAAAATTACCTACATTGGGCAGATCCATGTGAAGATTGTAGTCAATATATATGCAAAGAGCTGCCCCACTTGAAGATACAAAATAAAGTAAAGCAATTGTTTTATGTATTTTACGTATCACTTACCCTGTAGCAAGTGCTTCTATATAGCCATTTAAAATGAGATTGCATGCTCCCTTAAAAATGGAACCCATGGCTTGTGTTATCATATCATCCATACGAATGTTGAGAACAGTGCATTCCACATGACAGACTGTTAATCCATAGTTGTAAAATGAGTGACTGATAAATGAGGTCCCACAGCTTCATATACCAGCCCTAACTGGTGACTCCCAATGCTTTCAACGTGGACTCGTTCCTGGAGTTCCAGATTCATGTTACTCAGTGGCCTGCCTGACATCCCCACCTGAATTCCTAAAGTCTTTTAAGGTGTTCTGAACAAAAATCTTAACTTCTTAACTCTTCCCTATATTCTTGTCCCTTACCAGTCTTCCTCATGTACTGAATAACGTGACAATCCATCTTGCGCTCAAGAAAGAAAGGCTTTACCAATATCTAAACTCACTAATAGTGTATTAGAGGGTATACTTTCCATACTCCTCAGGACCTCAGATATTATACATATTTTTAACTTTTGCCAAATTGATATGTGTTCAAGTCTGTATTTTCCCGAGTAATAGTGAGTTTCATCTTTTCTTTGGTCGTGTATAAGTCCTCCAGTTCATTCAATCTCCAGTGCCTAGATCAGACACGGAAACTGCTTCCCTGCTCTCACCTGCACTGACCAAAGACTGATTGAATTTCAGTCTTTATCCTTAAAACATTCTCTTCAATAGTCCACATTTTAGAAAAATACTGCATTACAGCCAACTACTCTGCTGTTCCCTGAGTTATTCAAATTGATAATGGTGTTTTTCTTATTTATGGTCCCATTTTTTGTTGTATCTTTGCTTAAGGACACATGACAGTGAACCACACTTTGAAAATGTCTTGCAGAGCCCATTATTATGGTACATTTTGTTTACAGGTGCTTTCAGATTTTTGAAACCCTGACAAAGCATTCATTATCCCATAACTTTACCCAGAAACATTCAGAATTTCAAATATGGTTACTGTTTATACTTTTTTGGGATTTCTTTTTTCTTTTCTTTTCTTTTTGGCCCCCAAACTAAGTTTGCCTGCTCTCTCAAGCCATGAATATACTGAAAAGTGAAAGCATTGCTGGGGACAAGGCAGCAAAATAAGTACATTATCTTCTTTCAGATTATCACTCAGCATAAGATACTTAATAGGATTCTGTGGTATTTAGAGGGTGAAGTAAGATTTTCTTTTTTAATTTTTTGAAAAGGCTAATTAAATTCATGCTTATCAACCTATGTGGAAATATAGAGCTTAAATTCTTGTAGGCTCCACGAGCTCCATAAGGACCCACCAAAAGAAAAGCAGTAACAGTGAATAAACAACTTCTTATCATAACTTCTAGGATCAGTTCAAGTATTTTTTTATTCATGAAGCCTTTCTGCCACCTCTCAGTTAAATGAAATTTGAATTTTTCCCTCCACTCAATTCCTAGGACCATTTTCACATATAGCTTTACATCTGAGTTAATCATGTGTCTTTCTCTTTCTAGTTTATTATTAAAGTGACCTTTCTTAACTTGTATTTTTAACCTTCTTCCCAGGAAACCTACGGTAATATCTTGCAAATGTTAAATAATTCCATTTTTTTACGACCTCCTATTCTGCATCCTATCTTGCAAATGAGACTCCATCAAAATTTATCATATACCTACTCTGTGCCAGGGATGGTGCCAGATGCTATGGGACAAAAACCCTAAATAAGGCATGTTTTCTATTTCTTAAGCTCTTTCAGCTTAATCATAGAGGCAGAAAAGTAAAACATGCTCAAAATACTCTGTAAAAAGAACTATGAATGGAGTGAACCCAGAGTACTATGGGAGGATGCAGGTGTCTAGTCATGTAGGTAACCGAGTGGGGAGATGGTGGAGAAATAAAATGGCAATGGAACTGAATCATGAAGGATGAGTCCAAAAGATGCAGCAACAGAAAAAAGAATGGTATTTCCAGAGGTATGAGATATTACAGGAATATATTCAGGAAACTGAAAAGTAAGAGGCATTTAGGGCACCGAGAGAGGAAAGGAATATGAGCTTAGAGCAGTAGTCAGGAGTTGGATCATGAATGCCTTTCAGGCCAGACTGATTTCCTGAGCATGATGGAGAACCAATGTGTATGTAACCTATCACATGCATGTCTATCCCTGAGCCTCGCTTCCTAAGGTATGCAATTAGCAATGTTACTCTCAGATTACTTATTCTGTAACTTGCAGTGTTCATGGGAGATTTGCTTTGTTAGATTAAATCGAATCTTCTAGGAGAAGGAAGGGAAAATGAAGAGGGGGAGAAATCGGAGGGAGAGATGAACCACGAGAGACTATGGACTCTGAGAAAGAAACTGAGGGTTTTAGAGGGGAGGGGGGGTGGGGGGATGGGTTCGCACGGTGATGGGTATTAAGGAGGGCACGTATCGCATGGAGTACTGGGTGTTATACAAAAACAATGAATCGTGGATCGCTGCATCAAAAACTAATGATGTACTGTATGGTGACTAACGTAACATAATAAAATTAAATTAAATTAAAAAAATAAAAATAAATCGAATCATGATTTCCATAGCCGGCCTTCTGTTCTAGTTTTTTTGATTCTGTTTTTCTTCCTCCCAATTCTCAGAGAAAATGAAATTTGAAGCATAGAAGAAAAAAAAATCTTTAGCCAAAGATTCATTTTCTTCTTGCTCCTCACTTCCCATGCAGCCTTGGAATAAAATTCTTGTCATGTATTTCTCACACCTTTACCTGAATGGAAAGCTTGAGTGAGTTAGCTAATGCCCTTGAGAGATTTTATTTCCGGTGTGCAAATGATCAGGTTGAAAAAAAAATTCACTTTAATTAAGTGAGAGTGGTTTAAAAAGAGAGAGAAAGAATGATCCAATTCCCACATCTCTCAGGATTTCAAGCGCAAGCTTCTGTGGCATTTCATTTACATGTGAAGAAAAAGCATATATGCCCAAAAGGATGATCTCAAAACAAAGAGGAGAGCTAAGTTAACAATAAATTTGCAGTCTCCATTCACAATTGGCATCAGCTGTAGCCTCATTAAACCCAACAGTTGGACACGTAGAGAAGAATATACAATAGCCAATTTATTCAAACAGATGCACTTTATGAAGAGATCTGAGATTTTAACACCATAAACACCTCTTTTAAAGGGTCTCTCTCTCTCTCTCTCTTTTTTTAGTGTTTTAAACACACCACAGAGGGGCGCCTGGGTGGCTCAGTTGGTTAAGCGACTGCCTTTGGCTCAGGTCATGATTCTGGAGACCCGGGATCGAGTTCCGCATCAGCTCAGCGGGGAGTCTGCTTCTCCCTCTGACCCTCTTCCCTCTCATGCTCTCTATCTCATTCTCTCTCTCAAATAAATAAATAATCTTTAAAAAATGAAAAAATAAAAAAAACACAACACAGAGACACACACACTAATACACAGCATGCATACAACTATACATACACAAACAAGTTCTCACAAACATATCTACCATGAAACACCACCTAGAAAATCAAGCCATGTATTCTCTAATGGATATCATAGACGTGTTTATAGGAGGCTAATCAAACCCAAGGTCAAAATCTGTTACTCATACATTTACATGACAATTAAATTTAGAATCATTTTTGAGAAATAAACATATATAAACTTAACTCAATATAAATGTAACTCTTTCCTTAACGAATAATTAATTTTTTCAATGCACAAACAGTATATTAAGCCGCTTCCCTTTTTTAAAAGGCTGCATTTTTTTAATTCAATTCAGCACATTTTCCTTACCATGGTTCAGTTACCATCCCAGCAAGACAAAATATTCGTTGTCTAGTAAATGGAAATCATGTTTTCTAAACTGCCTAAGCAAAAGTATTTTATTGCAACACCAATCATAATGGAGCACAAAGGTAGGAGAATGACCTGGACAACCCCACTGGGCTGCCAATATTAACCATATTATTTTATCCTCCTGGGAGAACAGTACCATGGTCATAACTTTCTCAATAATGTTTGGGTTAGATTTTTAAAACATATGAAACATACTACAGAACCAGATCTACATTCCATCTGGGTCCATTGTCTGAAGATAGATTTCTATTCAAATTTCATACCTGCCAAGGAAGTTTTTGTACCTTCTTTATTCCTTCCTTATGGGTACCTTACTCGCCAGTGTTACCCCATGTATTCTGCCAATGCTATTCATTTCTGCTATCTTATCTGCCTCGTATTCCTTGCCTCTCTTCTGTTTGGATCCTCCCCATCCTTCCCACTTAATATTCCATTTCTCCCTAACAGACCTCCCTGACCTACAGGAATTGGTGTTCAACACGGGTTGAATTGATGCCACAATATTTTCAGTGATTTTGGGTTAAGTTATAAATAACCATATTTTATAACAGAGATTTCCTTACACATAAACCTCTAACCTGCTATCACTGTCACCTTGACATGAGGTAAGAGATGTAGAAGAAAAAAAAATCTGAGATAGTGGTTATTTCCTTTAACAAGTCAGCAACCTGTTTCTTTGGCTCATTTTCTATTACAGATTGAGCAGCCTTTCTGGGATACGATTTATAGCTATTAAATAGCTTTTTATACTTGTAAATTACTGTTTGGTTAAATGCAAAAGCAATATACTTTCTTCAAGAGCAAGACAGCCATTAGTCAGCTCACTCTTGAGTTGCATTTGGCTTTAAATTTTGACTTGCAATATTCACCATTATTACTGGATTATAAATTGCAATAAGAAAATATACTTCTCTTCCCTGTAAACTGTCTACTTTAAATGGGCTTAGCAGTACTTAATAGTACATCAAAAGATACCCAAAGTCAATGTCCCCCGAAGCAAATCACAAGAATGTTGGGCAACTTCATAATGACCATTAAATCACTGCCATTACTACAGACAGGGCTTCCTGGGCTTCCTGCTGAAGCAGTGACAAAGTAGTTTAAAGAAAATTAAGGAATAAATTAAAAATATATAAGCTCCATTATTTTCATAGAAACCCTAAGTATGAAGTACGATAAAGTTCTAGTTTCTTTTCATGGAATATTAGTAACAGTTGATGCTTCCAACTTAAATTTACTCACACTGCAGTTTCACACTGATGATAATACCTATATTATTAACCACCAGTAAAAAATGTAACAAACTATAAAAGTAATAGGAATCCCAAACATACTAGCCTGATCTTAAACACCACAGATCTTCTTCAAAACCTCTCCGGTAGGGGGCGCCTGAATGGCTCAGTCAGTGGAGCATCTGACTCTTGGTTTCTGCTAGGGTCAAAATCTAGGGCTTCTGAGATGGAGAGCTCCATGCATCAGACTCCTTGCTCAGCAGGGAGTCTGCCTCCCCTCTCTAGCTCCCTCTGCTCCTTCCCCTGCTCCTGTTCTCTCTCTCTCTCTCCCTCTCTGAAGTAAATAAATAAATCTTAAGAAAAAACAAAAAACAAAAAACACCTCTCTGGTAGATAAACACCATGGGAGCTAAAGTTTGAGTGAGGCGGAAATCCTGCAAATATCAAATTCTAGAATTCACAGGAAATGTTTTCTTTCTAGACCTCTTTATGGAAATGTTTATCCAAGCGATATTTACATTAATAACAGGACACTTCCCCAGGTACAAAGGCAGAATCAACAGAGGATGATATTGACATTAACTAAGGGGAAGGGAAAGCTGACTAATACTGCATATTTACCACTGCCAGGTGCTTCATACAGGCTCACATCATCTGAGGAGGAAACTTTATTCTATGATTTTGAGATAAGGAAGCAGAGGTTTAAAGATAATTATGTCACTTGGACCTGCCACCCAGCTGGTAAACAGAGCTGCTACAGGGATCCAGCTGTATCTGATTTTAAAGATAGAGGGGGCACAACTAATATCTGTGGGGGGAAATAAACGAAAACTTTATAAACAATCTACTGAAATGTAAGGAATGAATAGTGTTCTTTCTTTTTGAGAATCTCAAAAAGTTAAATTTTGTCTAAGAAAAGTTTCATGTCCAAATTAATAGAGAAGACAAGAACACACATCTAACCGTGGTCACTGTCCTCTCAACAGCACAAAAACAGAAATGGCCAAATCTTATGAACAAAGGAAAAGTCTCTTCTTCAAGACATTTCTGTCATTTTTCTGTATTTAAAGGTATTTTTCCATTGAATAATTATAATGTAATTCAAAAAGTAATCAATTCATCTTATAGTAAAAAAGATACACATAAATGTGACCACATGGCAGCAGGTGAGGTAGGAGAGAGGATCCTGCTCCTTGTTTGTTTTCTATTACTTTACTCTCTTCTTTATTGAACTTCTATGATTTTTATAAAAAGAAGAAATATAAATATTGGAAATGAAATGCACATCCTTACATACATATTAAATAAAGCTACATGGTCATGGGTCACCAGTCCACATTGTTTTAATTAACAAACTTGAAACAAACTCACAGCCTGCCTCAGGCAACAAAGTATAGAATGTTGCTTTGTTGAACAGTCACTGTCTTTCTCTACCTTTGGTTACGTGCCTCACTCTGCCATCATAAATACAGTATCAAATTAGCGGGGTACATGTTAGCATTAAGCCATTCTTTCTTTTTATAATATGTTTGTAATTGGCATTTATATAACAGCCAAATGAAAGCTGGTGAAGCCTGAGGCCCAGTGGAGAGTATTTATGGCATTTCCCTATGTTCCTTTCATAATTATAGTAATATATGGCACAGCAGACAGATTAGTGATATTTCATCAATGCAGTAACTACCTTCTCAAATAGCAATTTCAGTTCCCTGTGATATATTTTAACTATTTTTAAAGGGTAAATGGCTGGTGACATCGGCAAGATGGCTAAGACATCTCACATCGTAACCCCCCCTCGATAATAACAAGTTGCCATCTATCCACGAACAGAAGTCCTCTGTGGGAGCTATGGGATCCTATGATGCCAACAGACCTGGGAGGGGTGTCATCCATCCATGTGTCCAGGCAATAGGAATACAGACCTCAGCCCCAGCTGTGGACCCTGCATGGTCCGTGAGCCAGCCTCATTCCCTCTCAGCCACCGTCCCAAGCTGCCTGCAGAAGACAGTCTTAGACAACCACCCACAGATGAAATATCCTTTTCCCCCAATAGTATTTCTATGTAAACATCCAAGCAATTTAATGTCTCCCTGTATGAGGGAGACATGTATGTACTCTCAATGTATGTACGCTCACTGAAAAAAAAAAGTGATGGACAAAGGTAGTTATCTTGATTAAATATGACAATATCATGAGGAGTACATTGATGCAACATGACTTTGTTTGACCCTTGAGTTTCTATTCTTTGGTCCTAGTTCCACACTGGAAGTAACTTAAAACAATAGGTAAAAAGTGTTCTGACTGGGAAACCACTAGATTGCTACAAATTCAAAAAATGTTTTGTCTGTGGTTTCCTAAAAGTGTTTCATATCAGAGATTCCTCTATGATTTCTAATGTTATCCACTAAGGTATCTCTCAAAGTACATGAAAGATTAATAGAGGAGACTGAGGCCCAAATCTGCCTTCCTGCCTGTTTTACAAATAAAGATTACTGGAACCCATCCACACTTGCTCATTTACATTACATCTGTGGCTGCTTTCATGGTACAATGGCAGGGCTGGGCACTTAAGACACAGAACTCATGACCCCTAAAGCGTAAAATATTTACTGTGTGGCCCTTTACAAAAAAAAGCTTGCCCACCCCTGATTTATAACTTAGCTGGGTCTCTTCCACAACCCAGGCACTTATGCTAAGCATATTTTGTATACCATCTATTTAATCCTTGTAATAACCTTATAAAACAGGTCCTATTATAAACTTCCCTCATACAGATGAGAAAGGATGAGGTCAACAGAGATTCACTAATTTGTCCCAACTCCCTCCGCAGTAAGGTGGGATTCAAATGCAGGTTCTGTTCACTGAAGCATCACATCAGCAGCTCTCTTTCCCAGGACACTGATCACCACGGCGCAATACAAACTATGGAGAATTCATCGAATCACTCTGGGGAAGTAAGAGAAGGAAGAGAATGAGGTTTGGCTCACCTGCTTCATCCATTAAGACCGGAGAGGATAAGACTTCAAGTGATAAAGTCAACATATAATCTAAATGCCACTTACAAGTTATAGACGACTGAGTGCCCGAGCACATCCGACAGAGCTGGCACCAGAGGGAAAGCAAGACCGAAAACACAAAGACCAGAGGGAGCAAGGCAGAGAGAGAAAACCAGAAAAGGAAGTAGAGATGAGGTTCTGCTTCGAAGAGCAAGCCCTCATCACCATCTCCCATCTAATCCCCATCATCCCTGTGCACCCTGCTAGGCTTTCTGCCGTACAAGGTTTCAAGGATGAGAAAGTCAGCACCTTCTCTTTCACTGTTAAGAAAATAAAAATAATAAAAGTAAAACAACATTTCCAATCATTACACCTGGAGCGAACTGATTTTTCATCACGCACTATTTCAGTCCAAGTGGACAGTGACTTGTACGTGCCCCATCCCGTGACTGGTACTGCAGAATCCTTTGCAAAGCCAAGCAAAAGCACCAAGCTGTGCAAGATCCCAGCTTCCTGACCCTTTTTCCTCAGCCACTCCTCTGGTTCCTCTGCATGCCTCCCTGGCTTGGCCCCTTTACCAGGCCAGGTCTGTGCATTTGCTTTCTTGAGTACCACAAACTTTTGATGCTTAGCATACATTTTTTGTGGTGTTTTGCACAAGGTGACTGAAAATCCTATCTAGGCTTTCTGTAAATTACTGCCTTGTCATTTTTCTTTTTCTAACAATGCTCAGGTTTTGTCAAGATTCTCTTTTCTAAAATAGAACTACTTCAGAACATAAGCTGTGAGGTTTTTTTTTTTTTTAATCTTTTTCCTATCCCTATCACCATTTCGATATACAGAATGTTGGGGGGAAAAAAAAAACTCAGAAAAGATCCTGCCTTAGAAAAAGTCTCTGTTTTGTGAAATTTAGCATGTAGCTCTTAAAGACTTAAAACTCTGGCATGGATACCCTTGGTCAGCATAAGAAATGGGTGGAAAACATGCATTTTACTATTTTACAAAGTACTCTGAGTGTCCAGGGGCCTTGTGCTCTAGAGTTGGTGATGTCCCTTCCTATCAGCTCATTGGCTTTGTTTAATGGTTTATCTATTTTCAGCTGCAGAGTTTGGTTCTTCTTTTTAATGAGCAAGTATTTAAAAATCAAGGAACATCAACTTAAAAAAACAAAAACAACAATGGGGACCTGAGTGGCTCAGTTAAGCTTCTGCCTTCAGCTCAGATCCTGGGATCAAGCCCAATGTCTGGCTCCCTGCTCAGCAGGGAGTCTGCTTCTCTCTCTCCCTCTGCCCCTGCCCCCCACACACACACTTATGCTCGCTCGCTTGCTCTCGCTCTCTCAAGTAAATGAATAAAATCTTTAAAAAAAAAAAAACAAACAAACAGCCTGCATACTCAGAACCTCTTCAGAGATCAGAGAATAGGCCATCCTACTGTGACCACAGAAGGGTGGGGCTAGGCCTGAGCAGCCTCCTCTCAGCAGGCAAGGGCGCCCCCTCTGGCAGGACTCACACTGCATCATCTGAGAGCTCCCAGACACTTTCCAGTCTTCACTGCCTGCAAAAAGGTGGCATCTAAAATATTTACCAACATGCAGTGGCCTAGCCACTGCCCCCTCTGAACAGACACCTACTAGAAAAGGGTCCTGGAAACTTGTGACCCTAGCCTGTCTTAACCCTTTAGTTGCTGAACTGCGTCGTAGTCCAGGGGTCCCTAAAGGAGAGGTTACATTGGGAGGGGAGCAGCAGGGAGGATGGAAGGGCAGTGTCTTCCAGCTGAAAACCAGTCCTGCCTAATTCCAGCAGAGCTGCACTGATAGGACTCTCTGCACCTCTGGTCCACTGGGGATTTTGCCCCACTTAAGGCCTGTAGAAAAAGACCTGATAACTCTATTCCATTCTACACCCACCCTAGGACAACAGAAAACAAGCTACGGATAAGGGAGAATTCCAGGGAGGGCCAGAACTGGACTGTGGACAAAGGTCTTTCCACATCTGCATCAAAACAGTGTGTAAAACAGGTCATACAATCCCTGTAGAAACATGTTGTCCACTTATTAAGCTGAAATTCCACTAAGAAGCTTTAGGAAAATACCAAAGTTTTCTAAATTTCCATACACACGCTACAAGGCTGTTAATATCTTATTCAGCATTAGGCTCCATTCCTATGCCACACACTTCTATGGAAGAACTTCTGGGAAAACAAAGACAAAAGTCTGGATAGGTTTCAAAAACATTTACTTCATTTTAATTGATTTTTCTACATCCAAGAAACATAAAAAACTCATATTATAAATGCACAGAAACTGCTCATAGGCAATAAAGCGCAGGATGAAATGTCCAAAATCAACATCTGGAAACGTAATACAGCAATTAAATTTTAAATAATGACAAAAACAAAGTTAGGGTGGCTCGGCTAATCAATTATATTTGCTTTTGAACTCTTACTTATCTCATAACTATATCAGTATAATCAAAGTAATTGGGTAACTCCTTAATTAGAAACTAGTTCTAAAGTATTAGAAGTTACTTGTAGAATTGGTTTCCCGTAAGAGAAAACCGAACAACTGTGGACTGTACTTTACACAGGACTTGGAGGTCTCAAGCTGCATTTTAATTACTGTGCCCTGAGGCCCCTGGAGTCAAATTCACCTAGGAATTTGGTACTTTACCTAGGAATTCACCTAGGAAATGGGTACTTTAAAAAAATGAAACATGAATGCTTTTTTAGGTGGGGTCTGCTTTCCTCAGATACTAGATACTCAGCAGGTCTTGAGTATTTGACCCAACCCATACCCACCCTTGATGGTCATTTATATTGTCTCTTGGGCCCCCTGCAGCCCAGTGAGGTTGGAGGAGCCCAGAGGTTGGAAAGGATTCAGATGTCAGTGATACCTTGAGTTGGATGAACTCAAAGGAACTTTGGAATCAAAACAGTCAACAGTTCCAGGATCCTAGGTTTCCAAAGCTCTGACTCTGGCAGAGGAGAAAACTGGATCACAACACAGTATAATGAGAACTACTGACCAGAAAAGTAGACAAGGAACCGAACAAAAATGAAAATACTGGAAGAATATGGGTCAGTGATGCTAACAATATGGTAATTCTAAAACGTCATCAAGTTTCTTTTAAAATATTTTTCCTTTAGTGGAAGAGACTGTCAGAGGGCTCGTTAAAAAAGACCAGTACAGTTGACCCTTGAACAACATGGGGTTTAGGGGCACCAACCCCCCGGTACAATCGAAAATCCATGTATGACTTTTGACTCCCCACTTAACTACTATCAGCCTACTGTCGGACCGAAGCCTTACCAATAACATAAACAGTCGATCAACATAGATTCTGTATGTTATATGTATTATATATTGTATTCTTATAATAAAGCGGGCTAAAGAAAATCTTAAGAAAACCACAAGAAAAAAAATGTACATCTACCAAACTGTATTTATCAGAAAAAATGCACATGAAAGAGGACCCACACAGTTCAAACACGTGTTGTTCAAGAGTCAACTGTAGAGGCAAAACCAGTTTGCGTAAAAGAGAGAGAAAACTGAGTATGTAACAATAAAGAGCATGCCTAAGGTTATAGGTTACCCTCCCCTCCTCCCTACTTCCCACCTCCTCGCATATCCCAAGTACCAAAATTAAAGTAACTACTGTTATATATGTTTGCACACATTAGCAAGGCATATGGTCAGCATTATTATTGCACTGCCCTGTTATCCACTGAGGAATTTTAAGAAGAGAGATAAATGAGCACCATGCATCTTCCCATAAAGCAGGAGGATACACACCATCAAGGAAAACCTTATAGCAAATGACTGCTCCACAGAGCTTAAGGCAGGACACATGCCTTTACAGGCTGTCACCTGACTGGTACATGCAGTCTGAATTTCAACAATCCGCACTTCTCGACTTGCTGAGCCCTGTGAATCTCCTATGTGATGCTCACCAGCTCACTTACTAGAGGTAATAAATCAGAATTCAGGAGCTGAGACAAACAACGCAGAGATCACTCGCACTCTATCTCCAGGATAATATCCCAGACACACTAAATGACATTTGGAGTAAGACAAATACTAAAATATTGAAAGATGCAATTCTTTATAAACAAGGCCAGCCTTTTAGTGGGATTGCAGTAGGATCTAGAAATATGCAGTTTCTATAACCATGCTTTACAATCTTTGCTCATTGATAGTTAATATTGAAAAAAGTATTTTCCCAAACTGGGTGCTATCATAAATAGCCTGATACATGCCTTCTGTCAAGATTTGAGGAGTTTAACTCCGTCAGCCACTCTAAGCAAATATGATTTTTAACATGCTGTCCACGCCTCAATGACAATACATTGGCTAGTCATGTTCGTGTTTTGTATAGTTCATCGACCTTCAAGGTCACCAAAATCTTGAACCTTAGTCTTGCTGATGTTTCAGTGGTCTATGGAGAGGGGTGGCCACTAAAGAGTATGAAAAAGTTCCTCTAGACGTGCAGTCAGAGGATCCACATTCTGGGATTCTTCCACGTCTGCTCTAGACATTTCCATTTTACCCATGAAAGACTACTCTGCTAGCTAACCAAGACTACGTGTGCCAAATGACTTCAGCTAGAGTTGGCTATAGTACCAGAGCAGAATTAACGATTAGCACAGAGCATATATTAAGCTAATAATAGATCTTTTCAAGATAAAAGTAAAGAGGACCCTAAATTCCTATGCGATAAAAGATTAAAAATATCAATAATAAAACCACTCAGGGTTTTAACTTGGTGCTGAAGGCATCATCCAAGCACCGATGGCTTCTCTTCACGTACATTATCCATTTGCTTCTCACAGAAATTTTGTGAGAATACATGAACTTTGATATTCCTCTTTTATAACCAAGTACTCTGAGGTTCCTTGGGTTTAAAGAAAAAGCCAAATATGCTATAAATGTCTGGTAAAATTTATTTCTTATTGATATGTACCAATTGGAGCAAATATTTTATATTTTCACACACTTAGGAAAGCTAGCAGTGTTTTCCATTCAGAGCTAACAAAGATGGCGTTTTACTTCAGCAGCTCCTTGTGGACTGAGGTCTGTGGAAACACCATATCCAGTTGTAGTGCATGCACAGTGCCAGCCACACCAAGGAGAATGGCTTCACTTCAGCAACTGATTTTTCACATAAGTGCTTGGCACTGTCAGGGCAATGCAAAGCACGGAGGACAGCTGCTTCCCTTTGAAGCCATAGTCCCTCATGAGCTATGGACATATGCACAGCCGAAGTAGTTAAATGCAAGAGGAGGAGAAAAAGTAAGATGAGAAAGATGGGAGTATTACTTCCATAAAAGAATTGAACTCAATTCTCAAGAAGCGTCAGGTAGGAGAATGAGAACAGCATTTATTATACGCCAGGTTGGTCTTAGGTGTATTACAATTACTACCCAATTCAGTCCTTCCAGCAAAACAATTAGAAGCGTTATCTACCCCCCCTTTCCCCGTAAGGAAAGAGAAGACCAGAAGTAATTGTTCTGCTTAATGTCACAAATGCCACACAGAACTTCAGTGGTAGACTCAAAAGTCACACAGATTATCTGAATCCAGAGTCAAAGTTTTTTTTCTACTTTTATACCTCCCTTAAATAAAATGATGTGTGTCCCTGAGGGAGAAGCTGAGAGTTGTCCTCCCACATTTATTTTTCTTAAAATGACTGATAGAGTTGACTAGTTTCTCTGGAATTTCATCTTTCTACTGATTAGCCCATTCTCCTTTAACTAAAGATTACCCCAGAATAGCTGCTGATTGTTACAAATACAAGTGAGGCCATCCCTCACCAAATGGGAGGCTGGGAATGAGCGTTAGCCAGGAGCCCTGGGTGGCATTGCTCATTACAATACACAGGTCACAAATCCTGGGACACGGGAGCACAGGAGACATCAGAAGCAGGTGCTTTCCTGTCTCAAGGGACCAATTCCCATTAGAGCTGCTTCAAAGATCACTTAACGTTAGATGTAGCCCAGAATTGAAACAGGGTGTGGAATAGATGAATGCTTGTTTTACATACCTTAAATCAACCACATTGTGGCTGACAAGATAATTATAAAAAAGTCCCAAGTGAATAAGAGCCCAGAAAAAATCTTAAGAGTCAAATTTTGTGAACACAGAGAATGACAAAGTATAAAAGGAGAAAGCAATTATTATTTACTGAATACCTACAGTGTCTAAGTCTGGTGCATATGCACCTCTATTTAACCATTATGAGATACATATAATTATCCCATTTATAGAGACAATGGACTAAGGGGTGGTACAAGAAGGCCCCAGGACCATCTGACCCCAGATTCCATGTCTTTCCTCTAGATCATGTTGACTCCGAGGGACAAGCAGATGACCCACAGCAGACACAAACTGAGGTACCTACCTAGAAAAATTACAACACAACTTTTTTTTTAAAGATTTTATTTATTTATTTGAGAGAGAGAGAATGAGAGATAGAAAGCACGAGAGGGAAGAGGGTCAGAGGGAGAAGCAGACTCCCTGCTGAGCAGGGAGCCCGATGTGGGACTCGATTCTGGGACTCCAGGATCATGACCTGAGCCGAAGGCAGTCACTTAACCAACTGAGCCACCCAGGCACCCCTACAACACAACTTTTAAACAAGAAACCTGGGCAGAATCTAGGCTAGAAGAAGAAACGTTCAATAGAGGCACCCCCTCCCATCCTCCAGCACACACTGACCTGAATTGCACATCGTGTAACTGCAGTAACCCACTGAAAAGCGGCACACTTAATCATGCTCAAAAGAACTAATAGCTTTGGCCCACCTTGAGGCATTCAAACCTGCCCATACATTCTATTCCAGTAAGTGACATTAGTAAGTGACAAATGACATATCGAATTTTCAGTTATTGTCCTGGCTCATTCTTATCATCCTCAACTCATACGCATTTAGTCTTCACTCCCTGCTTCCTGAGATCCTTGCTCTGGGCCCTACCCCAGAACCTGCCTTAGGCTTTCTGGTCTTTGCAACTATTTGGGTATCAGCCTGCATTTTTGAACTAGTGCCAGGTCTTAAGTTTCTGTCATTCACAAAAGCTTCTTTTGGAGCCTTCATGGTCTTAAAAAGAGGAACCTTACACCATATTCCTAACTTCAGAACCTCTCACACTAGAATGGGCCTCCGATCCTCCAAGAGAGATACAGTATTTTTGTCATAGAATTTTCTGCTATAAATGTCTTCTTCCTAATTGTCTATAATGCTTTGCCAAGTTTACTGGTCCTTCCCTGAACTTATCTAAATACTGAATAATAAATACCCAGTGGGACCCTGTTTCTGCACACCCCACTCCAAAGCCTTTATAACACCGAAATTCACATGTAAAAGGAAGGCAACCAAAAACACAGGTTCCCGCTATTCTGAATGTACATCTATACCTCATCCTCTCTTTGCGTCTCCAACCACATTCTGAGCCCCAGGATTCCTCAGGATCACTTCTGCTTCCCTTATGGCGCCAGGGACTATCCCAGCTGACTACCTGCTATTTCAACCAGTTCTCCTACCAGTGTATTTGTTCGTTTGCTTGCTTACTTGCTACAGGGGCAGATTTTTAGACAGCAAATTGAATATTGTTGCATCCAAAAGGATCAACTAATGCAATCGTCATCAGCATTCACAACTACTTCCTCCCAGGAGCACAAGGCTTTGGGATCCTGCAGCCACATTTTTTTTCAGTATTCCCCAACAGCATATCCCTGGACGAATTAGGTAAAAACTATCAGGAAAAGTTGATAAAATACAGATACTTGGCCTCACCCTGTAACAACTGATTCAGAGTGTATATTTCCGGAGTCTGACAGTATGCTTTTTAAATATGTTCTTCCAGAGACGCCTGGGTGCCTCAGTTGGTTAAGCATCTGCCTTCGGCTCAGGTCCTGGGATCCAGTTCCGCATCGGGCTCCTTGCTCAGCGGGGAATCTGGCTTCTCCCTCTGTCTGCTGCTCCCCCTGCTTGTGCTCACTCTCTCTCTCTCTCTCAGACAAATAAATAAATAAAATCTTTAAAAAAATATGCTCTTCGGGTTGGTTTGTTTGCTTGCTTTTATGCAACACAGAGTGTGAGGAACTCTGGTTAGGTGAATAAATTCTAAAAAGCATCAGCAATCAGGAAAACTCACACAGAAAGGCATGCATTTTTGCAAGAGGTGAAAAGGGACATGTACAATGCATCAGTGTAACAATGCCCACTGCACGGCTAACTCAGGGTGTTCATGGGTCTGGCTAGGGGTGTACCTTAAGAAGTAAATATTTACTGGAAAAATCAGTTATTCAGCTAATTCTGCTTTTTTATTTCAACAGCAGCTATTTATAATGAAAATGACTAGACGGAATTCTAGTATTCACTATGATTTGGCAGAACTGTGCAACTTAGAAAAACCTAGAATTACTGTGTGTGTATGTGAGAGAGAGAGAGAGAGAGAGAGAGAGAGCGTGCACACGCACCTGGGTGGCTCGGTAGGTTAAACATCCCGACAACTCTTGATTTCAGCTCAGGTCATGATCTCAGGGGTCATGAGATCGAGCCCTCTGTGGGGCAACGCGATCAGCAGGGAGTTTGCTTCTCTCTCTCTCTTTCTCTCTCCCCCTCTGCCTCTGCCCCTTCCCCCCAGATAAATAAATAAATCTTTTTAAAAAATAAAGTAAAATACTGTTCTGATGGTCATGCACTCCCTTAATGTTTACTTCACCTTTTAATACGAAGGTTTATAAACTAAGGATGAAGCAAGTTGTGAATTTCTTTTTTGGGTAACTTTGAGTACAGTGTTTTCCCTATCTTCTGATAAATGGAATCTTCAGGAGAAAAAAAAAAGTACACATCGTGTGTGTGTGTGTGTGTGTGTGTGTGTGTGTGTGTGTGTGTGCGCGCACGCTGCATACTCACTTCGGCTTAGAGTTAGTCCCTTCCAGAATGTGATTGCAGAATGCTATTAGCATAGTTATTCTCTCCCTAAAGACTTCAACAGTAGTGTAACTATCATAATATTGAGAAAGCCTGATGCCTCCAAAAGACAAAATTATAATAGTAATACAGTTTACAGCCAGGACAATGAGGGTGTAACAGTAAGCTTTATTAATAGGCTCCTTGTATCTAGTCAGTTCAGGACAATTAAAGCAACAAATACTAGCCCAGTCCTAGCATTCTAACGTCACCAGTTACATCAAGTACAAGGAAATTAGAATCTTTCATGTGATATAATGTCATTAAGCACAAATATATTGAAGCCTGATGGTGTCATTTATAAACTTAACTGCTCTACATTTTCCATGTTGGCTCAGTAAATTAATGACTTTGATGCATCTTAAATGCAAATTAATAACCAGAAACAAAAAGGTATTGCTGAAACTGCAGTTATGCACAGAATGACCATTTTGCTCAATGAGGAACCATATTTCAGAGGCTTGCTAATTAGAAGCAGTGTCTGCAACACAGAGCTGCTGCTTTCTAAGCAGAAAACACCCAGAGTTACCAGGAAACAGATTTTCACCTCACCTTGGATTTTCCTGATACAGAGTTCAGTTGTATTTACAACTATGTTTCAGATCCATAATAGAGTATGTTACTCTCTGTGGCACCGTTTAGGAATAGTGGGGGCTGGGGCCAAGGAGATTGCAGTAAAGGGTCTTGTCTGCTTTAATACGAAGGAGTATCTCTTTAAAAGTGGACCAGTATAATAAGGCAGCGTGGTAACTAGTTAATAATTCTTTCTTTCATATTGAATGCGTCCTGCACCTTTAGACATTCTGCACTTTTTTTTAAGTTTTCTTCCTTGGTGAAAATGTTTTCCAAATAAGTACAGGGAAGGGGGCAAGCAAATAAAACAACAACAACAACAAGACACACACACACACACATTGTTCAACTGCAAAAAAAAATGAAATAAAATAAAAATGATTTGGATAAAGGAAATTTCTAGATAATTGACTTCTGTTTGTGAGACATTATAGAAAATTGTGTATCAGCAATGAGAGAGGTCAGCGAAAACTGACTTTTAAGGCACAGAAGACAGAAAGCTGATTAGTATTGTATTCATTTTTAAGTGATTAGAGTCTACATTTGAAATTTTGACTGTTTTTATTCAAGTTAAGAATAGGGATGTTCTGAGTCAGATGGAGAAAGCACAGAACAATGTTGGTATCTGGCTGATGAGTGAAATAGAGTCTGATGTTTTCACTGAAATGCATTAGGTTGTGAGCCTTCAAGAGTCAGCCTGAGCTCTGTGCCTCTGCATCCCCGTGTGAACAGTGCTCAGCACAGCGCCTGCCGCAGTGTCGGTGCCCAATCCATGCTAGCTGCTCCAGCCCTCTGGATACCAGGACCTACGTTGTTATTTTGGCCCAAATGATCCCAAAGCAGGACATGGATCCTGTTATTGCAATCTCACTAATGGCCATTTTCTCAGATTAGTTCTACGGGGCAATAATCTGAACCGTGTATTAATGTGTCTAAATAACTGATTAGATAGGCCACCAAACAGTCATTTCTGATCCCAAAGCAGCTTCAGGCCTTCACCAATGCCCGCACAAACCAATTTATCCATCACGATACTTGATCACATATAGGAAATGTGTTAGCTGGAGCTACATTTGTACTCAAAATCAGTTAAAATAATCCAAAGTGGAAGGTAGTTATATTTCCTGCATTTGCTTAAGACTCTGGCACTGGGTGCTAAGCATGAACTCAAAAATCACATTTTTATCATCTCAAAACATAAAGGCTCAGAGCAGATCGTGGGTCCTCAAAGCCCAACCCTGACTGGGAATCTCAAGTGTCTTATCCCTTTCTTCTATACAGCTTTACATATTGATATGTCATGAATGATTTCACAAGGACTGACATTCAAAATCTAGAGTGGACCTAGGGAACCAAGATGAAGGGAGTTCCAAGACTAACTTTAAACCAACCACACACAGGAGAAACAATCAGAAGTATCACTGGAAACAGCAGATAAAACAAACCCTCCAACAACGCAGTATCTGGCTTTGCAGCAATACTGGGCATTGAGAATGTTACGTAGAATTTTTAGAGTACTGGCTGAATTTTTCCAGTCCCTAATTGTAAACTCTAGGCAGAAAGGCTAATCTGTTTATTCCGATTCCTTGTAGCGATTCAGTGTGGAAGTTAGAAATTTAAATAAGTTCTTAAAAAGGTTTCTGAGTATGTTTTGAGTCAGAGGCATATCAGCTATTTTTAATCAACAACCCATGACTCAAAGGTTATCAAAATGATGGGCCTCAGAAATGTCAAGGTAAAGATGTTTAATGTTCTCCACAAATTTGTTCAATGTATAATTGAAGATCTAAATCCTTCATTCATTCCACATTCATTCCACAACCAATGCAAAAGGCATTTCCTTATCATAATCTAACCCAGAAATGGTTTCCTGTGGTACATGGGAGGCGCTGACTTGGAAGGGGCATAGAAAGTCAGTTTTAATATAAGGAATTCATATGTCATCTTCTGACAACTACTGAAAAGCACCTCCTCTGGAGTCATGCCATCAATCGAGTTTTTAAAAACACATTTTTAAGGTGACATCTCTAAGACATGCATAGCCATTTATGATGGAGTGCTTAGAAAAAAATGAAATAGCACTAAAATATTAATAATAATCAATAAAGGAAATAAAAGCAGTGCCATTATGCACATACCCTTAAATGATGGTGCATTATTAATAAGGCTGACTGTCTGGCACTGGATGTATCCCATTCCAGCATTTATATGTTGTATATTGTACAGAAGGAAGGTCACTGACCAGTGAGCACACTTGAACACAAGTCCAGCTCTGCTGTTCATTAACATCTGTTACCTTAGCCAATGCACTCTCCATTTGTGGACTTCAATTTCCCCATCTACAAATTCCCAACAGTTGAACTGATTCTTGAGGCTTTAACCTTGAGATTTGAGCAGGAAGTGCTTAAACTGCCCAAGATGAAGGGGACAGAGCCTATGTCCGTCCTTTCTCTTGCCTCTGGAGTTCAGCTTCCAAGCACCGAACAAGGGAGGAGAGGAGGAAGTACTGAGTGGGGTGAGGATGCCTGCCTGTGTCTCTGGATAGCCTGTTTTCTGACCAGTCATAACCGGTGGCTCTGCTAAGAATGCCAGCCGGGCAGTCCATTCTGGGGCAGGCTGAGGCTCTAGGGAAGGTGTATTTTTGCACCATGTTCTGGCATCAACTAAAGAGGAGGAAATCCCTTCTACCCAGATGTGCTGCGCAAGTTTACGAGCAAGTCCCCAAAACCCTTATGTCCAAAGTGTTATCTGAGTTTTGAGATCACATCTCTGGCCACAACATGAGAATCTTAGAACAGAGACTATATCTGTGGGGAGAATATAGGTAGGAGCGATGGAGGTTATGAATTTTTCAGGAGAATAAAAGGCTGAGGATTTTACCAGAGGACAAAAAAGCAGCTCTGTATGCTATGGACCATAAGTCACAGTTCTGCTTATTTTCCCACACTAGAAATTATAAATTTTCACCTAGAGGAGCCAACCAACAAACAAAGCAATTAAAAAAAAAGAAAAGAAAAAAACTAAGTGTGCCTTCTGAAGGGAATGATTCTGCTAAGGGGTTTGAGCATTTGAGGTCTATCTCCAACCACCTTCCGATTCTGGCTCACTAGCTTTCTGATCTTCTCCATCTCATTGAACAGAGAGAGCAGGGACCTGCAGTCACCCTCTGCATGGAGCTGAAGCCACGCAGCCCCACAAACCTCCTCCAAGTGTGAGGGCCATGGCTTGCAGACTTTAGGACAGGTTCATTTTTGCACAGGGTTTGAACCGAAATTCCAAAAACCTTTCCCACCCCAGTAGTGACAAGGCAGGATCTGAAAGTTCACTCAAACTTTTGACAACACTGTTTCAGAGGAAGACTGAAGCGAGGCCTTGACTACCTCAATGCATGACCAGGATTCTCTCCTGCGTGACCAGCTGTGGACTCCAGCCTACGCTTGTGTGAATTAGCAAAATAAGGCCCTCCTTTCCTGGTGGTACCATAACACTTACAATAACATCTAAGACTGGCAATGAACTCACATGTATATTACCCCATTAAATATTCCTGAACTCCCACAAAGAGAGCTGGATAAATGTCATCCCTTCCTTTAAACAGAAGAAACATGAAGGTGCAGAGGGATGAAAATGTCCATTCAAAGAGGCAGCCAAAGCAGATTTATTCCTTAGTCTTTCTGACTTCAAAGAATATTTGTATGTCAATTGTCAGAAAGGAGCAAAGAATAAAGAGCATTAGTCAGACTACATTAATTAGCACTCTGCATACTCTCTGTGCCTTGTCATCATAAGCTCGAGTTTCTGGTTGGGATGTTTCCTGGACAGAAGATCTCTTATGGTAGCCTGATTTCCAACTACCCAGCTTTTGTTTTATTTTGCGTATTCTATGAAATGCAACCTCTGACCTTAAAGCTACAGTCATGGCAAGCTTATTCTACATGTTTGCGGAAGAAATTGCATTTACTCATTGTATGGGTATCATAGGGGATACTATTTATTTGTTAAAGTAAATTGAATTTATTTTCTTGAGTAGTAATGTCTATGACAGCATTATCAACATTTAATTCACTATCTAAGACTTCACTACCTTAATTATGTAAGTCTACATCTTCATTAGTGGCATAAATTCTCTTTCTAGTGAAAAAAATATTATGATCAGGTGGGTATCACCCCAGTGTGCCCGAGACCAACCTGTTTTATGGCTATAGTCTTGGAATAATTATTAATAGCATCCCCTTCTACTCAGATGTCCTTGTTTGGAAAATATATTTTATGGTAACCATAATTAAGATCTTTCATATTGTCTTTTTCTCTACAGTCCTTTTGAGAAAAGTAATCTTGTAATCCTAAGAGAGTCATTTCTAAACAAAGAGAACAACTTTTTTCTTCCACAGGGGCTACAAAGCATGTTTGGAGTCCAGAGAGACCTGGCGATGATTTGGCCTAGATCAGTTATAATGAAGACAAAGAAAATTGAGCATCCCGGCAAAATTCAGAATGTATAAATATGCATACCTCATTTTGTCAAGGGAGAAGAATGAGCACCATATGTTTTTGTAAGCGAGTGATTAGGGGGCAAGGGAACAGAAGCAATTTGAGGAGGGAATACTTAGTAAGTCTGATTCGAGACACACCTAGTTGAGTTCAATAATTTAAATAACAGACATGGATAAATGGATCTGGAGCTTATAAAAGCAGTCTAGACCAAAATATGCATCCGGAGTTATGAATGTATCAGCGGTACCTGAGGCCAGTAAACAACAGACTTGGTGACAGGAGTGAACAATAGGGAGAGAAGAGGAAACAAGACCAAGCTCTGAATAGCCTCAATCTTTAAATGCTGAGGGGAGAAACCAGCACAGGAAATTAACAAGAAACTGCCAGAGGAAGAAAACTGTTTTAAGAAGGAAGAGTGATCTTTTGGTTAAAATTTGAAGTGACATCAAATAAAATGAGACTTAAAAAGTCTACAATTCTAAACACAATATAGTAATCTAGAACAGATTCTGATACAGACCGAGGACATTGGTAGAACTGGTGAAATCCAGCTAAAGTCTATAATTTAGTCAGTAGTACTCTAACGATGTTATAAGCAGATCATTGGTAAGTGGAACAGGGTTGTGTATGATGGGAACATTAAGGGAAACGGGGAGGGGAATATAAGACATCTTTGTATTATCTTCTCAGATCTTCTGTAAATGTAAAATTATTTGAAATAAAAAGTTTAAACTATTCCATGATGGAAGGGTAGGGATGAATGCCATTAGCACATCTTAATTAATGATCACTTACGTAGAAGGCTTCTGAACTCAAACTGTACAAAAATTTTTTTAATCTAGAAATTCAGGAAAAAAAGCTAGGCGGCTGGAGAAGAATATGGGGTCTAAGCTGGGTTTCAGTTATTTGTTTTAATTGGTTAGACTGAGCAGGAAGAGAGGGAGCGCTCAAAGCTCCAGGTGTCAGAGGGAGTGGTATTTCTGGGAAGGTAAGGGGAAAAAAAGGATCTAGAACTTGGTGGGGTAAAAAGAATAAAAAAGAAAGAATCTAAGTATGGGAAAAGCATTCTTTCTTTACTATAGAAAAAGGTCAAAGAGAAAAAGCAGGGACAGGGATGGGTGCAGTGGAGGGACTTTTATAGGGCTAGATGTCTAGATATCCCGGCTGGTTGAGGGAGGACCTACCTGACGTCTTCTTCAAAATATATCCTTACAGACAAGAAAGATTATAGGGTACTTACCATTTTTTTGAAAGAACTTTAGCAGAATGTAAGTAATGTTAAATGTAAAGCCATGATTTGTGTAAGTTAAATTAGATCTACTTAAAATTAGAGTAGATGTTATTTCAGGTTTGCAGATTGTTGACTGAAAATAATGTTGTTGGAATATAATTCACAGCAGTTTGGTGGAGATCATTTAATCTCAGAGCTGTACATAAAGTCTACCTTAGAAAACTAATTTTGAAAGGCAGTGCACACATAAGCACACAGGTGCATGCACACACACACACACTTGCACACTCACACAACCAAACATGCAGACTCTGCTTAAATATATGGCAAGGGAGAAGCCGCCGGCATCTAAATGACAATGATGACAGCAAAGGACATTTCAATTGTCTCATAAGCCAATGGTAATATTTCTGTCATCTTTGTCAGATTATTAAATAAATAAAGTAAGGCGGTTTGACAGCAAAAGGGTAAGATCAAGTAAAAGGGTAATGAATACTGAGAATATGAGGGAGTCAGTAAGCATGGCATAGTTCAGCATGACAAGAAAAATATTGCATTTTGATGTCATTTCTGAGTAAAATGTATCTGTCAAATGGGGAAGATGATTGGTCTATTCAGAAGCTGAAAATCAGACCATTATTGGATGATATGATGTTTTGCTGTGTCAAGTAAATCGTCTGTGATGAGTGGCACAAGACTGAAAAGAAGCAATAGATTATACCATGTCTTTTTTGCCTTAGAAAACATTTACTTGACATCCAAAATGGTTAAACATTTCCATCCATACTAATTAGGGTGGGAACTATATATTCTTTGGGAACTTCATGTGTGCCAGCCAAGGATTACATGTGGATTTCCACATATTATATCTAATCTAAGTTAATCATTACAACACCCATATTATCCCATTTTGCAGATGTGGACGTAGGAGCCCAAAGTGTTTAAGTCTCTTAACCAAGATGGTAGGTTCCAAACTTGACGCATCAATTCAAAATCCAATTTAATGGAACCCTGTCTTAACCAGACTATTATCTGAAACAGGTCACTGAGATGAATGAATGAAGGAATGGATGGATGGATACTAAAAACAGTATCTAAATAGTTCAACTGAGGGCCTGGGGAAAGTCTTTCCTTGACACCTAATTAATATGTGAAACCAAAGAGCTGAGGAAGGTGGACAGTTCTGAGTACTGGATGTCAAAACTGGTTTACCCTGCGAACGCAGGTAGTTCTGGAGATCAAAACAAGGAAAAACCTAGTGTTGACTGCTGCTTTCCGGTCCATAAAACCAGATGTTCTGACCACATGCCAGACCATTTAAATCAGGAGTTCTGGGAACAGGACCCAGGCTTCCATACTTTCTAAATCTCCCAGATGACTTCAGTGTGCAGCCAAGATTAAGAGCTACTCTTTTCCAATCCAAGGGACTACACTTGGTAGATTTAGACTTGCCTCAGAAACTAATGGGACTAGCAGATGAAAGAACAGAAAGTTGAATGAAGGGAACTCTTAAATCCTAGTTTCAGGTTCCCCTACTTTTCCAGGAAGGTTACTTGAGGACAAACATAAGGAACAAAGAGGAGTTAGAGAGAGGGGGTGCCCGTACCCATCATTAGCAGGAAAATCAGTCTGATGGTGAAGGGTTAGTTCTGGTTGACGAAACAATAAAGAGGTGCTCATGGGGGAAGTAAGGTGAGCTGAAGAAAGGCAGATGCATGAAATTCCAGCCTGGCACCCGGTACCTAGAGTAGGAACAGTGACGGCATTAAACAAAACTGAGTAGTAGGGGCAAGACGTTCACTTTGGTAGGTGAAATGAGTGTCCTTGCAGTTCTAGGAGAGGAAACAGATGATGTTTATATTGCTGACATTCCAAATATTATAATTAACTCCAAATACTTCTAGTAATGTACCTTTTAGTTATTGAGTCATGTTTATATGTGAAAAGTACCACGCTAGGTCTTCTGTGTATGTTGCATATTCGGTCCTAAAGTAACTCCACACAGGAGGAGACAGAATCTCATTAACACCCAAGGTAAACAACTGTGGTGCCAAGATTGAACCCAGTTCCATATGACTCCATTTTACCAGTTTTCCACTTCGGATTCTTGGGTGTTTTTTCACCCTCAATGTAATTGTTGGCCCAGGGCCTAATCTATTCTAGAGAAATCCTAAATGGTAACAGAGTGGATTCAGGATACACATTCAAAGAGAGAAAGAAGTCACAAGGGCAGTGGGTACTGCACAGAGGAAAGAAGTTAGTTGTGGAATCAGAAATATGCGTTTGCATCTCAAGGACTTAAGGAGAGTCTAAGAACCCATGGAAACGGAGGACGATGACACATGGGCTGCATGGCAAGCTCCCTTTCTATAAAGTAATCCTCTGTACTGGAGACGGCCAGATGTCCTCCTCTCTCTCCCAGGTCAGCATGCCAGGATCGGAGAGGTGACAGGGATGCAGGGAAGATAGTGTCCAGGAATAATAATCACAGAAGTGGCTGGAGAAGCAAGCCACTGGCTGCAGCTGCCCTTGTGCAGTGTCCCCTGAATACCTGGAGTGGGTGAGAAAAAGGTAAGAAACTCAATCTTCATTACTGAGAGAAAGGTAATATCAGGGAAAGGAAGTGAGCATCACGCTGCACAGAGGCCAAGTCTGACCAAGGTCTAAGAAGGGAAACTAATGAGCAAAAACACACTAACAAATTGGCCCCTGAGTTGTGCTAACTCACATGTCTCTGCCACAAGCAAAAGCAAGCAAAGCAAATACTATGCCAGAAGCAAACTCCAAATGCCAAAGGGGGAAAACTCAACTTAATTGGTCTAAAAGATGGTAATTTCTGACTGCCGTGAAGAAAATCAGTGTCTTACCGGTGGGAGAAGCTTAGTGTAATAAACCACAAAGGATCAAGGTTTTTTTAAAATAGTAACCGGTTATTATTAAACATACTAGTTGATAGCAGAGCACTCACTCCATGTCAGGTGCTATTCTAAATTCTTTACATGTCTTAAATTATTTTTTAAGATTTTATTTATTTATTTGAGAGAGAGAGAAAGAATGTGAGTGTGCATGCAAGAGCAGGGGGAGGGGCAGTGGGAAAGAGAGAATCTCCACAAACTCCCCGCCGAGCAGGGAGCCCAATGTAGGGCTCGATCGAGGGATCCTGAGATCATGACCTGAGTTGAAATCAAGAGTTGGATGCTCAACTGACTGAGCCACCCAGGCACCCCTAGATGTGTTAATTTATTTAATTCTCACTACTACTCAAGAGTCAATGCTATCAGCTTCATTTTACAGAGAGGAAATGGAAGCACAGTGGGTAAATAAATAGCTGATTCAAAGTCATACAGCTAGCTGGTAAGAGTTCAGGAATGAAAATCCAGGCGGTTTGTTTCTAAGGGTCCAAGATTTTGTCCATCATGTTCTACTGCCTCCATGATGCAATTCTATTCAATAAATATTTTTTAAGTGCTTATTATATAATGCCCTTGCAGGAGATCCAGAGGAATGAAATACAGGTGTCATATTCCTGCCAGGGAGTTTATGGAATGGCCAGATAAAATCAGCACAAAGACTCAAGGGACTATAACCTGCAATATAAAGTCCATATAACACAACATACAATTTTTTTTATATACTACTGGAAGACATACAAATGCAACAAGGAAAGCTGGTGTGTGCTGGGAAGCAGATAGGAACTGACACCCCACCCCCCCCCCCCACTCTGCAGAAAGCACCTCACACAGAGCATGTCCCTGAATCTTCTCGCTGAGGAAACTACTTCCCCTAAGTTTAGAACTGAAGAAACCCAGACACTAAGCTGTTCGTGGTGGGCTCACCAGTACAGTCAGAGAACCATTACGCGCCCCTCAGTCTAACTGCAAAACCCCAGGCCCTTCCCTACTCTCATGCTCCTTCCGTGACAATTTCTGGGAGGTTGTGGAATATGAGCTAGATGTCAGAAGATAAGTATGAGTGTCATGGGGAGCAAGTGAGGGACAAGAAGAAGAATGTCCTGCAGCCAAACTGAGGCACGGTAGTGGAATGTAGGCTTTCCTGGCGGGACAAAGAACAGATGGGTCATTGTCACTGATGCATGGGGCCCGGGCAAGTTTAATGGGTGGGACTATTTGTAGAGCCACTGGAACGATGAAGACAAAGGTTCCTACATGGCAGTGGGGATGCTGTAGGTGCTTCTGGACCAAATTTGATCCATACTGCCTCATGGCAAGGCAGGTGAAGCTGGCAGTGAGAAAGGATGAGGAAGAAGAGCAAGGCAGAGGGACGAGTTGGGAGGTGTGCAGGAATACAGACAGGCAGTAAGGAGCCTCCCTGTGGGGGAGAAGAAGGGCAGCGAGAAGCACATTGACAGCTCTTGGCAACTGACTCCATGGCACTCAATGTCAGTACACAGAAATGTCCAGCAAGCCTCCGTACATCTGTATGAGCAGCTAGACTGCCTGCTCTGCTTTTGTGTAATTTGCTCCCACAAAAGGATTATTTCATTTGGGCTGCTAAAGGTGATATTTCTAGTTAGTACATCTGAAATATCCCTTAATGCCTTCTTTAAACATAAATGTAAAAAGGCAAATTTAATATCCAACCTGACTTACATAATTCTCTGAGTGAAGAAGAAAACAGAAGCTGAGAAGGCATCATGCATTGCATAACGCATACAACTTCAGGATTCTCTTATGGATCCCAGGTTTTCATGACTCATATGATATCCTTGAACTTATTTAAAGAAAAGATGTCTTTCCTTTTTATAAAATGGAAACTAAATATTACTATCGATTTTAAGTAGCCTAAAACTTCTCAAGAAATTCAGAAATTTAGAGCAAATCCAGAAAAAAAAGAACATTTTCATTGGTCTCCCATCACTATGAGGCTGTCTGTCGTTCCTTTCCATCACTGACTATATGGATGGAGAGGACCTGAGTGTATATATAGCATTTTCACTGGGTCACCTACTAGAGAAGAAACGGTTTGGACTTTCTGTGGAGGAGATGTTCCATATATATCACTGGTTTTGAACAAGCTAATTAATTTTAGGCAAAAAGTTATTTTCCTGAATTTTCCAAAAGAACCATCATAACCCGTCTTTCTTTAAAATAATATTTCCTTTGGGGACACGTGGGTGGCTCAGTCAGTTAACTGTCTTCCTGGTTAAACATCTGCCTTCAGCTCAGGTCATGATACCAGGGTCCTGGGTTCAAGTCCCACATGGGGCTCCCTGTTCAGCAGGGAACCTGCTTCTCCCTCTTCCTCTGCCCCTCCCCCTTGCTTGTGCTCACTCTCACTCTCTCTTTCTCTTTCTCAAATACATAAATAAATAAATAAAATCTTTAAAAAAAATATTTCCAGGGTGCCTGGGTGGCTCAGTTGGTTAAGCGACTGCCTTTGGCTCAGGTCATGATCCTGGAGTCCCAAGATCGAGTCCCGCATCAGGCTCCTTGCTCGGCGGGGAGTCTGCTTCTCCCTCTGACTCTCCCCCATCTCATGTGCTCTCTCTCTCTCTCTCTCTCTCTCTCATTTTCTCTCTCTCAAATAAATAAATAAAATCTTTAAAAAAATAAAATAAAAATAAAAAAATAAAAAAATATTTCCATTTCATTAAAGTTACTCATTTACTTTAGGAAACAATTATGTCATCTTTCCTTACAATGCAATCTTTGTGTTTCAAGGTAGAGAGCAGAAGTAGAGTTCTTAACAAATAGCCCCCAGTTCGTTCTCCATCAGCTTCAATCTGCAATTACATCACTTCTATCCAAGGGCCATAGAAAGGAGGAAGAGAGGCGCTCATGTTTCAAGAATGTCACCTGAAATTTTGAAAACACTAGTAACACCCAATCTCAGCACGGTACCACTTTACCAATATTCTAAGAAAGCTGGGAACTTGCAAGTGGTTGGTTTGGGCAGCCAGAGATCATTTGGTAACAATCTTACAAGTTTAGGACAAAGTTTATGTGGTGGCTTTTAGGCAGTAAGTAGTCAAGAGCACTAATTCTCCAGGGCCAGAAAGGCCCAGCTCCAAGTCCCCCTTTCACCACCTTTTGGCTATGAAACTGGCAAATTATTCATATCTTTTATGCCACAGTTTCTCTACCTGTAGCATGAGGATAATGATACCTATCTAATATGACTGTTGTGTAGATTAAATGAGCAAGGTAAATAAAACCGTCCATCCTTTTTATAGGCTATGTGTAAGACCCATAAAAAATTCTGATAATGTGGATGGATGGAGGGACGGACAGATGGACAAACAGATGGAGATAAATGTCAACACACAAACTCACAATTTGCCTTTCAGCTAAAAAATAAGTTGTGAATTTTACTTAATGTCCAAGCTGACTCTGCAAATGTGGTCTACCAGAGAGAGTGGCTTGTGGGAAGGACCAACCATAGCACAACTGTGGGTCAGGAGATGATTTGTCTGTGGAATTCCATAACTGTGGAGAAAAAGCTCATTAAAAGTCACTCATCTGTTTGTATTCCTTAACACATTTTCATAGGCTACGACACCCTTTTTTTTTTTAACTTCCCATGCCTACTGCAAAGGAAAAAAATCCTTTTTCTACTTTCAGCATTAGAAATACACATGATTCCCCCCCCCCCAAAAAAAAAAGACAAAAAGGAGAGAGAAAGCAAGAGAGAAAATACAGAGAAAACAAGGTCATACAGTCTCTCACTTTTCTTTTTACATCCTAAAGATAAATGTTCAGGTCTGGGAAAAGGCTGGCTCTCTCCTTTTCTCGACTGGGCTAAAATAAATGTTTAAATAGTTCCATTTCAAACCTGTGGCTTCATTTCTCACAGTATTAAAAAAGAAAAAGATCCACAGTCATTTTCAGTCCAAACCCAATTCTAAATAAAGCGTTTCATCTTTTCTTGACTCTGATTCCTAATTTAACATGATCTCACCTCTCTTACTTACCCAAAAATCACTTTTCTGGCAACTCCGACTATTCTTAACAGACGCATGAATCAGAGAAGAAAAAAGAAGTCCCCTGGACGGCTAAGGCACAGCCTAAAAATACATGTGCACCAAAAAGCTCCTATAGACTTTTTAGTTTTTCAAAAGAGAAGTCCTTACTAAAAGCCTAATCACTGTGGCCTGATATTTATTCCAAGCAACTGGGCTGATCTGGTTTTACAGCTACTAGGCAAGTAGATGGCAGGGAGTCAGGAAGTGAGGATTAGGAGCTTTAGGAGTCCCCATGGCAAGAATAATAGGGAGCACACGTGCCACAGTCTGTTGATGCTACCGGCTCTCTTCTCAACACTTTATAGGCACCCAACCATTTCATCTTTACAACCCCATTTTGACAGGTGAGGAAATAGGGGAACTGAAGGACTGAATGATCAAGGAATGGAACTGAGATCTGAACACAGGCGGTATGGCTTCAGGGTGACAATAAGAGAATAAAGTAACACACATGCATGGTGCAGACATGCAGAGGAAAGAGCTGAAATTCAGTAGCTCAGGGTCATCTAGGAGAGGTGAATCCTGGCGGTGGTGGTGGGGTTCCAAACCTCCACAGGGTTCAGGCGTTCCTTGCAAGCTCTAGGCTCTGTTGACCGTGCTTCTCCAAAGCTTCTACACAGGACCTCTGGGCAATACCACCCCCATCCAGTCCCGCCAGGTAAGAAGAGAGGAGCCTCCCACGGGCAGCTCCTCCTTGGTTGGTAGAAAAATGTCATGGTTTGGGGAGACAATGTGGGGTTTACCCCTGCCACACGTGAGCACACACAGTGACTTCCCAGGCTTCGTGTCATCATTCCAGAAAATTTGGCAAAAATTAAATACATAAAATGAATTTGATAATGATTAAATAAAAACATAAAAGAAACCCATCGGAGAGAGATTGAAAGGGAGGGAGGGAGGTATACTGAGAGTATGCTCTTTGTCCCTCCATTTAATTTCTGCTCATAGAGAGCTCCTAGACAGCCGACCCAGCCCTGGGACAGTAAAGAGGAGGGGGCTTAGATCCCTGAGGTGACAGTGAGAGTCACAGCAGACAGAGGGACACTCAAAGGATGACGCTCAATTATGAAAGAAAAGAGAGGAGAACATGTGGATAACATTGAGAGTACAATGCAGGGAACGATCATTTCTTGGGAGGAAGTGAGAAGTTTCTAAGAGGAAATGACCTGTAAATGTGAGCTATGAGGGACAAAGCCAGGTGGCTGCCCTGCACCCAAGGTAAAACAGAAGGGAAAGGAACCCCACATGGGGGTGGGTATGCAGGAGCTGGGGGTTGTGGAGCTAAGGGGCTGGGATCCAGACCAAGCCAACAACTCTTTAACACCGGGTCCTGGCAAGGGAGTGGGCTGGATGGAGGTTGTGGAGAGTAAGGCCGAAAGCAAGGGCATGAGCCACCTCAGGGCTTGCGTAATGAAAGCAAACCTCCACGCCACGGGGCTTCTGGAAGAGAAGAGTAATGAAAGCTCAGAACAGTGAGCTGGGAGTAGCTATGCAATTTATAGGAAGTCAAAAGCCCTCAGCTCATTCTTCTGTGAACTGGGTGGGTGAGGAGGGTGGCCCAGGTGAACTGAAGATCCCTCTAAATCTGACTTTCCCAGACACCAAGATTCATTTGGGCATCAGGCCATGAGTCATTGAGAAGAGTTATATGTATATCAAACATTTCTGTTTAAAATGGGAAATGATTGTCTAATTATATTTTCAAAAGCTCTGCTTCAGAAATATTTGAAATAGAAAATACATACTCTTAAATGGGCAAGTTTTAGATATTTGAAAATGCACTTCTATGAGATCTTCATCCTCTAATTATGCCCAAAAAAGGTAAATGTCACTGAAATAACCCTCACTCTAAGTAAAAACATTTAAAATGGCATATCTGAAAGCATTCATAGTTTCTAAATTAAATGTTGATACATAGCATTTCCTATTCCTGTAAAATCTAAAAAAAAAGACGTTTAAGAGCTAAACAGTGCTTTGTTAGCTACTCAGGAAACCAAAGGGCTGTTTAAGAATTAATATCTCAGTTGCCTTTAAATTTTAAACTTGGCTATTAAAGATGCTCTCTTTTCCCCTTTTGGGGGGTTTCTTCTTGTGGTAAATGCATAAAGAGATACTATATATCAAAGCATAAGGGACAAAATCATCTCCATTTAACCATTTAGAAGAAGTCTGAGGATGGTGTTGTTCTTATTGTTTCATTTCTAGATGTAAAGAATCCAGTGTGTTGAGGTTAAACCGTGATGAGTCATAAAAATGTCTGCTTGTATGAAGTTTGATTTGCAAGAGTTCATAATTGTAGCCTTGGCAAAGGTGCCAGCTGGGAAAATGCCCTATTGACTTCAGTCAAAAATCAGAGTTTTCCCGGAGTTGGAGTTGCAGGGAATTCACTGATGTTCTCTGCAAGGTAGCAGGATAATGAGAATCCCCACCCATCTCTGAGTCAGCATGCACTTGTTTGCGGCAGAGCATCTCCTAAGTATGTCTGTGCATCTGCCCGTTGAAGGATTTATTGAGCAGTCATCCAATATTTGGAGTCCACCAGGCTAGAGAGGGCACCAAGAAATGCCAGAAAAAGATATCTTGTATAATGAGAGCAAACACCTGGTAGCCAATCTAGTATAAACCTAGTCTGTGTTCTCATTCCTTTTCAGGGCCTTAACTACCCTCCGGGCTTGATGGTCTTTTGTGATCCTCCTGGCGCTGCGCTTCTCTGTGCCCTATCATATTACACCAAATGAACAACCAAGCCCCCTGAGGAAATCAAAGCCCTCACTTCCAAGGGAGCTGGAATGACCAGTTCAGGTCAACCTGAGGGAAAGGAGATTTTCCCTCAAACAGGATCCAGAAAACAGGCTCTGCAAGGCTCAGACATGTCTTGGAGTGCCTTTCAAATCAGTTGCATTAAAAATAGCAGAAAGGTCAAATTCAGAATTATTGGATTTCTTGGGCTCTTTGATTCGGGTCTCAATCAGGCTTGGTGTCCTTATTTGATTACATAATTTGATTCTGCTCCACAATCAAAATGTCACGCTACTGAGAAGTTGTGGTTATATCTGGAGGGGCCTCGAAGATTTCCTTGCATTTACACAGTGTCCATGAAGAGATATGGGAGCTCTGGTAAAAGGGGGAGAAAGCTTGCTTGGAGAAAGAATAAGCCCAGCTTACCAGCTAAGTGGGTGGGCCTCCCCAGGAGTTGGCAGGAGCAGGAGATGTTGAAGAACAAGCCAGAGGACCACTCTAAGCCTCCAGTACCTCATGTATGTGGCAAGTGATGTGTTAAAATGGCTGGGCCTTGACTTACATTTGCTATTAAAAGCAGGAGCACTGGAAGGGTATATGATTAATAAATTGCTCTTTTTCCAAAAGAAACTGAGCAATTGAGAATACCTGTCCTCTAGAAAGGGGCTATTTTCAACGATCTCGATTTCATGCCAGTTTAGCAAACACATTCTTATATATTGTGTGAAGGTGCTCTGCTAGAGGAGGGGAGGCTGATGCTTAGCCCGTTAGGAGCGTACCCTCCTAGTCACGGCCAATATTCTGATGACTCATCATGGGAGAAAAGTTTCCAGGGAAAATCTGATTTTTAGGAACAGCCACAAATCAGGGACAAATAAGGCTACAAATACTTGATATTTCTAGTGTGGCTCATAACCCTCAATCAGAAGAGATTTCTAAAGAGGAGTCACCCAACATCCTGGGCGGTTTCAATATCATGAGAAGGTTTGTACTTCTTTCTCCAGAAGCCTTCCTGGAAGAAAACGTTTTTCGCTGTATGCTTATGCAAGCATGTATGTATATGGGTGTGGGTTTAAAAACTTCTCTTTTTTGTGTGTAGGCACAGCTTCTCTATAAAAGACACTCATAAACTGAAACTCACAGAGGCAGTAAGCACTAAAAATTATTTGACACATTTAGCATGTTGAAGACTTTTATTCTTCTCTATCTCGGATACTTTCCTTATGAGGCAAGCAAGAAATCACTGAGCTAAAGCCAAGTATACACCTAAGAGAAGTGAGAAACATTTGTCCACACAGAAACTTGTACACTAATGTTTAGAGCAGCATTATTCATACCAGCTAAAAGGTGGAAAACCCCAAATGTCCATTAAATGATGAATAAATACAATAGGGTATATCCCTACAATGGAATATTATTACCCATAAAAAGGAATAAAGTACCAATACCTACAGCATGGATGAGTCTTAAAAATATCATGCTAAGTGAAAGAAGCCAGTTACAAGAAAACTACACAGTATACGATCCCATTATATTAAATGTCCAGAACAGGGAAATCTAATGAGACGGAAATTAGATTAGTAGGTTGGTTGCCCAGAACTGGGGAGTGGGGACAAGGTTGGAGGGAGAGGATGGTAGCCAAAGCATATAGAGTTTCTTTGTGGGGTGATGAAAATATTCTAAAAATGACTGTGAGAATGGTGGTATATCCCTGTGAATATGCTAAAAGCCACTGAATTGTACATTTTAAATGGGTGAATTACATGGTTTATCTACACCCCAATGAAGTTATTAAATTTTTAAAAAAGCAAACATAAAACCAGCCTGAAATGCACGGTGGTGGCCCTCTTTTAATTTGATGATACGTCTTTGCCCCATCCCAGCCATAGAGAGAGGAAAACTCTACTAGCACACACTGGTCTCATCCTTCCTCCCCAGTCAGTGGGTTTCTTTTCCTGTGACAGCAGCTGGTGAAGGCAGGGTCCCAGGGCCAAGGTGTCAGTCGGCACCAGAGGGTTCCAGGAGCACCCCTGACCTGCCTCCCAGAGTCCTCCTGCTGGCCCCAAAGGGAACCACAAGATTCACTATCAGTGAACTGGTATTGAGCTTCTCCACTTCCTAACTATGGCTGAAATATCTCCTGTCACTACTACCATCTTCATTTACAGGATCTTCTTCCATATGTTCTACCTTTAATTACAATGCTTCTAGGAGGTCTATATATTCTCTTTGACTTGGGGAGACAAACCAAGCAAGGGGAGATCTGGATGGACTATATGCAGTGCTTCTTAAAAATTTGTATCACTAGGGGCACCCGGGTGGCTCAGTGGGTTAAGTGACTCGTGATCTCAGGGTTGTGAGATGAGCCCCAAGTCGGACTCCACACTCAGCGGGGAATCTGATGGAGATTCTCTCTCCCTCTGCCTCTCCTCCCCGCTCTCTCCCCGCTTTAAAAAATAGTATTACTTTTTATCAGTATTAGTCATAACAGCAAACAAGAGGGTTCATTTGTTGAGAACAATCCTCAGTCGCCTCCGTGTCTGACACTGCTGGCAGTACAAGGAAAAACTGGACCCAGCCTCTACCTTGAAAACATCACAATACTGTCAGCAAATAAATATATCCAGGATAACAGGTGCTAGAGCAGAGGCAAATCCAAAGAGCTTCTGGAGGACAGAAAGGAAAGAGAGCAATGTTCCTAGGATTACATAAGAAGGAATTTTGTAAAGATTAAAGACCTGTATAAACATACTAGGTTTGAACCAGATGAAACCGTTTTGAATTTAAAAATTCTTTCAATTAAATTTCACTTTGTAATCCTTCTAGATTTAGAAAAAAATGGCCAATATACTACCAAGAGTGCTCACCTACTCTTCACCCTGCTCCACCTAAAGTTAACACCCTCCATAGCACAGTTCGCAAACCCAAGCAGCTTACACTGGTGCATTACACTGCTCACTAAACTACACACCTTACTCAGATGTCACCAGTACCTTCACTACGTCCTTCTTCTGTTCCAGAATTCACTCCAAAACAGCACACTGCATTTCCTCAGCATGTCTCCTCAGTCTCCTCCGATCTCGGTCATTGTCTCAGGTTTTCTGTTTCTCCTAATTGAAATCGACATTTCTCTTTACATAAAAATAGTCTAAATATTACCAACGTCATACGGTTCAACAGAATGGTATTCAAGCTGCTGAAAATCCCAACAGTCAGTATGCTGTCTCTGTGACTGCGGGATCATGTTCAGCATGGCAGCCACCAGCAGGCAGCAGGGGAACATGGTGCCTGTGGTCAGGAGCATGGGCCCAGAGCCAGAAGGCCAGGGTACACAATCCAGACTCATCACTACATAGTTCCCTGACTTCGGGCAATTTCATCAACATCTCTGTCCTTAGTGTTTCATCTGCAACACAGTCCTCACCTCAACTGGATTGTTGTGAGGATTAAATGAGATAATATATGGAAAGCACTTTTTTTTTTTAGATTTTATTTATTTATTTGAGAGAGAGAGCATGAGCATGAGCAGGGGAGGGGCAGAGGGAGAAGCAGACTCCCCCCTGCTGAGCAGGGAGCCTGATGCAGGCCTCAATCCCAGGACTCTGAGATCATGACCTGAGCCAAAGGCAAATGCTTATCCAACTGAGCCACCCAGGCACCCCATTATATATGGAAAGCACTTAGCAGGCTGCCTGGCACAAAGAAGTATTTGCTATTGCTACTTCTCTTCCTGGATGCCTTACATTCTCTCTATTATTATATTACCACGTCCCTCCGAAACTCATTCACTGCATGAAAATCTTGGTAAAGATCAGCAAATCAGAATTTGTGTTCCAGAGAGTATGTACTGAAGGTAACATGCAGGAAAACAAGAATCACCCGAGGTGAGAAAAATGAGTTGGGCATATTATTTCATCAACCCTCAGTAGGCATGACGGCAGATGAGTATTTAGACTAGTCATTAAAGTGTGGTCAAGCAATGCCCCTTCAATAATGAGGCTGTGATATCACTGGAATGCACATCCATGGCAAACAGAACACTGCTCGTGGTCTGGCAAATTTCAGATTACCATAGTTACAGCTGGTGACACTGTGGAGCTACGTCAACAAGATCACTTGAGATTTGAAACCATCGGTGACCTTCAGAATGTCACCTAAATTTATAAGCTCCATAAATAATAGATGTGTCATAATTCATTAGCAGTTTGCAGCAAGCTTTAGTCCTCGCTAATGAAGAAGCACAATTTAACAAAGAAATGTGCAAATTATCAAATGTTTAAGAAAATACTTGATAAACATCGTCACCAAATTACATTTAATTTTGCCATTTAAACTGCCTCCTGTGGAGTTTAACTACACCATTAAAAACAGCTAGGCCTATAAAATCTGAAACAAAACAGTAACATTTCTGCCTGATTCTTACAGAACTTGTTTCCTCATTTTCCTAGAAAAGAAATGGCCCATGATTTGTACATCTCTGGAGGCTTTGTCTCTATGTTTGGTCTACAAACTCCCTTCTCGTTAAAAAAAAATAATAATAATAAATGAAAATAGAAAGGGTAGGCTAGACATTCTTATATTTGCATAATTTTGACGAATAACCTTACACTACTTAGATCTGTATGAAAGGACTGTTAAAAGGATGATTTGTGATTACATAATAACAATGTATCGATCATTAGGAGCCAGTGTAAGTTCGTTACAAATTAGTCTGTACTGGTAGACTGAGGAATGTTATAGCCAGATATTATATTGATTTCATCAAGGAACTTGATAGAGATTCTCATTATATATTCAGTAATAAAAGGAATGAATGTGGGCTGTGGGATAATCTGCAAGGTAAATTCACAGCTGGATGAAAGCAAATAGAGTTTGTAGATGGATATTTATCAACCAAAAGGACAGACCTGGATGAGGACTCAAGGCTGCGCTTCACTTCGTCGTGATCCAGAAGATGATAGAGTTTTGGGGAGCCCCAGAGAAAGACACAGAGGGCCTCCTGATGTAACTAGTAGATGACCTGACACTCGAAGGAAGACCCAGTGCTCTGGTTCATATTTATACCAAAGCCAAAAAAGAAGATTTACAAGGGATGATATATAATCTAGCCTTGGATTTGCCAAAATGTAAACCAATTTTTCAAAGGTACAATAAGAAAGACCTGATTGAAGAAGAGATTTTCAGAATAAGCACTGGGACTCATACACTTAATGTGAGCTAATTAGGTGGAAAAATGTCCAAGAGGGTAAGTACAAGTACAGGCTTTCTGAATAAAGTCTCGTATTCAGACCCACAGAGGCAAAGATTTCATTTCCTTCTTCTTTTTTTTTATTATGTTATGTTAATCACCATACATTACATCATTAGTTTTTGATGTAGTGTTCCATGATTCACTGTATGCATATAACACCCAGTGCTCCATTCAAATGAATACCCACCACCAGGCTAACACATCCCCCAACCACCTCCCCACTAGAACTCTCAGTTTATTTCTCAGAGTCCATAGTCTCTCATGGGTCATCTCCCCCTCTGATATCCCCCCATTCATTTTTCCCATCCTACTATCTTTTTTTTTTCATATATAATGTATTATTTGTTTCAGAGGTACAGTCTGTGATTCAACAGCCTTGCACAATTCACAGCACTCACCATAGCACATACCCTCCCCAATGTCTATCACCCAGCCACCCCATCCCTCCCACCCCCCACCACTCCAGCAACCCTCAGTTTGTTTCCTGAGATTAAGAATTCCTCATATCAGTGAGGTCATATGATACATGTCTTTCTCTGATTGACTTATTTCACTTAGCATAATACCCTCTAATTCCATCCACATTGCTGCAAATAGCAAGATTTCGTTTTTCTTTTCGATGGTTGCATAATATTCCATCATACACACACACACACACACACACACACACACACACACACACACACCATTTCTTCTTTATCCATTCATCATCTGTCGATGGACATCTTGGCTCTTTCCATAGTTTGGCTATTGTGGACATGGCTGCTATAAACATTGGGGTGCATGTACCCCCTCAGATCCCTACATTTGTATCTTTGGGGTAAAAACCCAGTAGTGAAATTGCTGGGTCGTACAGTAACTGTATTTTCAACTTTCTGAGGAACATCCATATGTTTTCCAAAGTGGCTGCAGCAGCTTGCATTTCCACCAACAGTGTAGGAGGGTTCCCCTTTCTCCGCATCCTCGCCAACGTCTGTCATTTCCTGACTTGTTAATTTTAGCCATTCTGACTGGTGTGAGGTGGTATCTCATTGAGGTTTTCATTTGGATTTCCCTGATGCCGAGCGACGTTGAGCACTTTTCTATGTGTCTGTTGGCCATTTGGATGTCTTCTCTGGAAAAATGTCTGTTCATGTCTTCTGCCCATTTCTTGATTGGATTATTTGTTCTTTGGGTGTTGAGTTTGATGTGTTCTTTGTCATTTGCAAATAACTTCTCCCATGCTGTCGGTTGTCTTTTGGTTTTGTTGACTGTTTCCTTCACTGTGCAAAAGCTTTTTATCTTGATGAGGTCCCAATAGTTCATTTTTGCCCTTGCTTTTCTTGCCTTTGGCGATGTTTCTAGGAAGAAGTTTCTGCGGCTGAGGTTGAAGAGGTTGCTGCCTGTGTTCTCCTTTAGGATTTTGATGGACTCCTGTCTCACACTGAGGTCTTTCAACCATTTTGAGTCTATTTTTGTGTGTGGTGTAAGGAAATGGTCCAGTTTCATTCTTCTGCATGTGGCTGTCCAATTTTCCCAACACCATTTGTAGAAGAGACTGTCTTTTTTCCATTGGACATTCTTTCCTGCTTTGTCGAAGATGAGTTGACCATAGAGTTGAGGGTCCATCTCTGGGCTCTCGATTCTGTTCCATTGATCTATGCGTCTGTTTTTGTGCCAGTACCATACTGTCTTGATGATGACAGCTTTGTAATAGAGCTTGAAGTTCGGAATTGTGATGCCACCAGCTTTGCTTTTCTTTTTCAACAGTCCTCTGGCTATTCGGGGTCTTTTCTGGTTCCATACAAATTTTAGGATTATTTGTTCCATTTCTTTGAAAAAAGTGGATGGTATTTTGATAGGGGTTGCATTAAATGTGTAGATTGCTCTAGGTAGCACTGACAACTTCACAATATTTGTTCTTCCAATCCATGAGCGTGGAACGTTTTCCATTTCTTTGTGTCTTCCTCAATTTCTTTCATGAGTATTTTACAGTTTTCTGAGTACAGATTCTTTGCCACTTTGGTTAGATTTATTCCTAGGTATCTTATGGTTTTGGTGCAATTGTAAATGGAATTGACTCCTTAATTTCTCTTTCTTCTGTCTTGTTGTTGGTGTATAGGAACGCCACTGATTTCTGTGCATTGATTTTATACCCTCCCACTTCACTGAATTCCTGTATGAGTTCTAGCAGTTTTGGGGTGGAGTCTTTTGGGTTTTCCACATAAAGTATCATATCATCTACAAAGAGTGAGAGTTTGACTTCTTCTTTGCCGATTTGGATGCCTTTGATTTCTTTTTGTTGTCTGATCGCTGTGGCTAGGACTTCTAATATTATGTTGAATAGCAGTGGTGATAGTGGACATCCCTGCCGTGTTCCTGACCTTAGGGTGAAAGGTCTCAGCTTTTCCCCATTGAGAATGTATTCACTGTGGGTTTTTCATAGATGGCTTATGATAATGAGGTACGTACCCTCTATCCCTACACTCTGAAGAGTTTTAATCAAGAAAGGATGCTATACTTTGTCAAATGCTTTTTCCGCATCTATTGAGAGGATCATAAGGTTCTTGTTCTTTCTTTTCTTAATGTATTGTATCCCATTGATTGATTTGCGGATGCTGAACCAATCTTGCAGCCCAGGGATAAATCCCACTTGGTCGTGGTGAATAATCCTTTTAATGTACTGTTGGATTCTACTGACTAGCATCTTGGTGAGAATTTTCGTATCCATGTTCATCAGGGATATGGGTCCCCATCAAAAAGGAGAATCATTTCCTTCTTTTGAAGAGATCACATCCCGTTCAAAGTAGTGCATCCACATTTGGGGACATGTTTTTAAAACTTACGACTTTCAATTAATTTTAAACTCACTGAAAAGTTGTAGGAGTTCAGAGAATTCCCACAAAGCTCTTCACCCAGTTTCCCTCTGTTAATCTTACATCACCCCACAAGAATGACCAAAACTAATAAACATTTAACATTGGCACAATTCTATCAACCAAACTAAAGACTTCTTTTTGAAGATTTTGTCCTTTTGTCCTTTTTCTTGGGAATAACATTTTAAAATCAATATTCACAAATCATGATACATTCCAAACAGGGCCATCAGGAAGTCAAGGAATCTGGGCACCAGGTGAGCGAGGAATATTTAGAGTAGTACTTTTTCTTCTTTTCTCTTTCTCAACTTATTCCCCTGGTGAGCCTGGTCTTATGGTTTGCAATATCAACTATATTCTGATAACCCCAGTGTTTACAACTCCACCCCAGATCTCTCACCTGAATTCCAAATGCCTATACTTCTCCATTGGGATGTCTATTAGACATCTCAAACTGAAGGTGTCTCTTGTTCAACACTCCTCACCCGGCCACACCGTCCTTCTTGTAGTCTCCCCATCCCTCCAGATGCTCTTTGACTACTTCCCTCTTTTTACTCCAAATCCAAGTCATAAGAAAATCTTGCTTGCTTTCCTTCAAACATATACACGGGATCTGACCACTTTCCACCTTTTACACACCCACCATTTTGGTATAAACATCATCCCATGAAATGGCCTCCTTTCTGGTCTCTGTGTTTCTATTCTTGCCCCTCTTTGCTCTGTTTTCAACACAGCATCAACTGGGATCAAGAGATAGTTCTCATTCCTCTAACCAGAGGCTCAGTTGACTTCTGATCTCACTCTAAGTGAAAGCTAAAATACTTGACAGACTTGCAAAGTTCAAACAATTTAGTCTCCTGTTATCTCTCTGACATCATCTCCTAGTACCCTCCCCATGTTCACTTCAAAGAACAATGCCATATCCTTGCTATTCTTCACTAGGCACAATCTTATCTCAAGGACTTTTCACTTAATTTTCCCTCTGCCTGATACACATTTATCCCCAGATATTCATATGGCTGACTCAATCTAACTTTCTCATCTTGGCTAAATGAGGTCATTCCTGGCCTGTTACTCAAATTACAACCTCTCTTTTCCCCTCCCCAACATTTGTCTCTGCTGCACTATGATCATCAAATAGATACACTTGACCTGTTTTGTTCATTGTTTTGGAGGCAGAGATCTTGACTATTTGTTCACTGCTATTTCTCCAGCACCAAGTGTACACTCACCAAAAATCAGTTAGATGAATGAACCAAAGAAAGACTGTGATTAAGAAGAACACTTATTCTAGAATCAGACTGCAGGATTCAAGTGTCAGCTTGATTGCTTATAAGCTGCATGGTCTTGGGCACGTCATTGAGCTTTCCTGTGCTCCAGTTTTTATACTTGATACATGGACATGGCAGTAATACCTAACTGGCTGACTAGTTATTAATGTGACAATTAATTGCTGTCAATTAAATGTGACAATTCATGCAGGTTACATAATGTAGTGTTTGAAAAATATTAAATGCTCACTAAATATTGATTGAATATTGATTAGAAAGCAAGATGCAACAGACAATATCACCATAAAAATGCCTAGCCAATCAGTCAGTATAAGAGATTAGGGCTTAGGAATCATTTGACCCAAGCATAAATCTTAGTTCTGTTATTATCTAGCTTTGCTTCCCTGAGCAATACAATTAACCTCTGTAAATCTTGAATCTTTATAAATTGAAATAATCCCATTTTATCTATATGCTGGGAAGACAAAATAGGATAGTATGGAGTACTTGGCATTATTCTCGGTTTGTACTAAAGAGTTGACTAAATAAATATCACGATTGTTATAAAATCTGGGTCTTCATTTACCCAGGTGACTGTACCTTTTGCCCTTCCTGAAGCCTTTCCCAATCATCAGTCATGTCCCCTGAAGCTCAAGCTTGCTCCCTGGAACTAAAAGTCCTGTGCCCTGAATCTCTACCTATTCCTTAGAAACTTAGTTCTCAAGGAAGCGACATCAGAAAACAAACTGACCGCATTATAATTCTGCCAACATTAGTGACTGGAGTAAATGATTCATTTATTTCAGAAATGTTAGTCCCATCTCTTTGCCAGGCTCTTTGGGGTGTGCACTGCATATACTGTGGTAACTAAAACTCAGTCCCTGCCCAAAGAGAAGTTTCTTTTTAGTGGGGGTAACAGTGCATTGTTAGCCTTCCAAAGGCTTGATATTAAAGGAGGTAATCTATATTTAGTATGGCAGGAATTGACTGGGGACAAAGATTTGGATCAGAGGCCACTCTGGGTAACTATATATGTATTCTTGCCCAGGCTATGGCCTCACACCATTCTTCTGCCCCGGTCTCCACTAATCATTCGGTGACTATTCCATAAGGAATATCAGAGGACTCACCTTTTCCTCAGCAATCAGGCCTAGCTAATACCATCACTATTACTATTACTACTGCTCTAATTACTTCTACTACCACAAATACTATGATCTTCATTATTTTTTCAATTACTTATGATTTTATGATATTAAACAAATGGTCTCAAACCTTTATGTTAAGGTTTTATTTATGTTAAGTCTTACAATACGGAGCACATCATCAATATTTATTCTCAAACTCAAATATAAGAAGGCCAATTTTATTCGCAAATATAGGAAATATTTATCTTCAAATTGTCAAATATAGGAAGGTCAATTTATTAGCAATGGAGTTTAATAAGAAAAAGTAGATGAAGGCTAGTAGACAGACAGGCATCCATGCATCCTGGTGACATTTCAATTTATCTCCATCTCCTCACAGACTTCCAGCACAATGACACTCGGCACTCACTCGTTTAATCTAGGACACCGAGCAATAACACTATTAATCAATCCTCCTTACAATCATCCAAAAGAGCAGATACAGGAAAATTGCTGACATATTAGCAAAGTATCAGTAATAGCTTGCCAAATACCCCTGCCTCTGTCCCTGAAATATTAGTGGAGGAAGACTGACATTAACATTATAGGGTAGTACAAATCATCTACAATAGCCAGGTATCTCCTTACTGTGCACTGAGATTAAATACTTGTTACTTTGTTGTTCTATCTGGGCAGATAAAATGGCATGGTGCCATGTTAAATGGCAAGGCCATGAAGGATAGACCCAACATCAGGCAAGAAGCACATGTATAAACATGATCTCTGAGAAGCTAACTGACAAAGTAGAGCTAAAAGATGATGGGGTCCACCGTGGCAACTGGTAAATTAACCATCATCCTAATTCATAAGTATCACTGTTGCTTGCTTTTCAGCTTTTCTTAGTCACCCTTCAATTTGGGAATTTTCAAAGATTGGGGGAAAATAAACACACAATGCAACTTTAACTGTCCATTCATTTTGGTTTTGGTCATATTTTTTTTTCTCTTTTTGACTCTCATTTCCCACATGGTTTATCACACTAATTCACTCAACAAGGGAAAGAAGAGGGGTGATATGGATGGAGAGAGATTAACTAAACTCCTACTAAGTGGCTAGCCCTGTGCAAGGACAGTGTAAAGAACACACAGTTTTTCGCCTAAAAGGAAGGTGGCAGAACCTGCTCAAGCTCTACATCTGCATCTCAGTTCTGGTACATAGTTGAAGGTATATACTGGCAATGATCATTTTTCTCAGTTTTTCCATCCTTAAAAATTTAAAGAATAAATGAGATAATCTATGCAAAGCACTTAGAATATATAGAATATATAATACCTGCTTACTATAAGACACGTGCTATTGTGTAAAAATTTGTTCTTTCAATGTTTCATGGTCCTTATCAACAATATCTTCGGGCGCCTGGGTGGCTCAGTCGTTAAGCGTCTGCCTTCGGCTCAGGTCATGATCCCAGGGTCCTGGGCTCGAGCACCACATCGGGCTCCCTGCTCAGCGGGAAGCCTGCTTCTCCCTCTCCCACTCCCCCTGCTTGTGTTCCTGCTCTCGCTGTGTCTCTCTGTCAAATAAATAAATAAAATCTTAAAAAAAAAAACAGTATCTTCATTTTATGGTCTTCCCAACTAGGTTATAATGGTCTTTTCTTTGAACTCCTTAACACGTTATCATATTTCTGTATAGGGTGTTATTGCTTTGTATGGCCTTGAGTGGTGCACCATGTCTACCTCCTCTCACTATCCCCTACCAGGTCCTGTATATCGCCCATGAGGAAATGCACTGCCATATCAAGTAGGACTAAACTGAACTCTAAACAACTAAGATTTGGTAGAAGGATTATTTTCCTTTATGGCAGAATGCATGTTCTTAAAAACATTTTTGTAGATCCCTGAATATAAATGCTTACTTATGAGTTTTCATAATAAAGGTCCAGAGTAAAAGAGCTTGAAATACAATCCAACTTTATATATGCCTGTGATCAGGATTCTAATAGGAATCTTGGGCTTGGAAATCTAATTTGTATTTTAGGGTCTACAAGTAGTTGAGATGAACAATGGGCCGGGTGGGTAAACCCTTCTGTGTCTTCCTTCTAGCATCCATACCCTTGGTTTAGCATCATTGGCCACGCACCCCTGGTTTCACAGCTATTTTTCTATCCCCAGTCCACAAGCTTGAGCCTGACTACTTACTTCCAAGGCTGGCTTATTTGGCTTAATGCTGGGTACTCAGCTTCTGACTGACCTTACAGTATCCAAATGACACCAAAGGCCAGGCCCCTCTGTTTACCACTTGGTTGCCTTAGGTAACCTTGATAATTAGGCTGAAGTCTTGCTCTATGTATCAGATTCAGCAGGTCTGAAGCTGTCAACTTGAGGCCAGTGGAAATATAATGGACATAGATATGCTTACTAAATCATATGCCCAAATATGCAGACCCCAGAAGAACCGACCTTTGTTGAAATGAATATCCCCCAGGTCATAGCTGCATTGAATCATTCAGTTGAAAAGCCATTAAATATGACAATAGGCTTTGTGTGCAGGGCACCAAGTCTTGGATTTTACTCTGTCCATATGTAGTACTCAAAGGAATTCTGGATATCTCTATTCCTTCCTTCATGTCAATGTTGTTGATAATGTCTTCCCTATAATTTCAAAGGTCTTAATTGCTATTATTTATGTATGTCTACTTTCACGTTGATGTATTGATCATGCCTCAAATTGTGTATAAGATGATGTGGTAGATAGGTAGGTAGGTAGGTAGGTAGGTAGGTAGATAGATAGACAGACAGACAGATATAAGATAGATAAAAAATAGACAGATACATGCATGTATTCATTATAGATGCCTCAAATTCTCTGTAGATGATACAGGGCATAAACAAACAAATGAACAAATGTCAAATACAACACAAAAGAACCTCTACATGTTAGCAAAGTATCTACTGTTACGTTTGGGTTCAACAATTTATTCCAGCACGTTTACTAATACAAGAACAGGACCAGGAAGCACATCATCTGTTCATGAATGCTCCCTCTGACACTACACAAACTCAAGTTAGAGAGAAATACATAACGCATGATGTTAATGAAGAAAACTTATTGAGTCAATTGAATGTTTGCTATATCTAGGCACTCTTCTTGATGTACCTGATGCAAGCAGGTAATGGGTAACCAGGTAAACTTTGGACAACCTTGTTTGTGTCAGAACTATGTTGTGCTTGAACCTACCAGCTCTAAAATTAAAAATAATGAGTTGATCATAGCCTGTACTGTATAATTATAAAATATCTCCAATATTTTTCTAATAATAAAAAACATTTCTAATAAATACATCTTTTTTATTGAAACATTATCCATGTTCTCACCGAGAATATGTTTTATATTCTTGTATATTCCTGTACTACCTTATAATCTTAAGCTAATTTTCCCCATGAGAAACTTCTCATGTTTACATGAAGTCATAAGATTTCAACATAAATTATTTCTTAGAAATAAGATGTAGTATCACCAATTCACATATAAATACAGAGTTAACTGATATTAAAGTATTTATTTAATTTCAAAACCAATATATTATAAGTAAATTAATTTAGGTGTATTAAATTCATAACCCTTGATTTTTCATCATTAGCATTACTAAGCATCAACTCTGACATCCCCACGTGTGTGCACTGTATATATATATGTATATATACATGTATATTTACATATAGATGCTATATTGAAAAATTGTATACAAATATATAAAATTGCAATCATATGACACATTATCTTTAATAAGCAAAGTCAAGATTAATGCCATTTATATTCTCTTCTGTAGCCATAAAAACCATACTTATTTATTCTGTATTTCTTTATGTATGTGTGTATTCAATGTCTACTACATTTTTAACATGTCATATTTCCACAGCATTTCAGAGTTTTAGTATTATTTCATTTTGTCTACAGTAGTTTTACTCAAAAAGGATATGGACGCAATTTTCTTGAATTATTTAAAAATACATTCCAAAAGTCTGTCTGCTTCCTAAATGATATTTTGACTAAATATATATTATTTTGAATCCCACTCTCTTCTCCTCAGGTATGTGTAGATATTTATATTTATTTTTTGAAAATTATTTTTAAATGGAGATACATGAGGCTCGCTCAATTTTTACCCTACTAAGTGGCTAGTATTTCATGCTGCACAGACAAAACTTTCTATAAATTATAAGTTTAGTATCCTAACCAAGACTCCTGGTGCTCGCCAATATTCTATGGGCTACTATGCCAAATTCTCTCACTGATTACAACTAAAATCTCTGGACAGAAATACAAAAGCAAATTACTTCTGAAATGCAAGCAATGGGAAGCAGATTAGACACAGGAGTCAAAAAATTGTGGAATAAGCAATATGGAGGAGAGTTATTTTTTTATTTTTCCCTCTGCTAACCCTCAGCTTTGACATGAGGTCAGGCTGAATTGAAAAACTGTGCAGCAGGTATAGACAGTAAAAAAAAAAAAAATCAAACCAAAGCCACAAAACACACAAAAAAACCAACAAACAAATAGGAGAACCTCCAATCTAGTGATATTACTGAGAAAGAGGACACCTGTGAGCCAGAGAGTGCACAGGAATCAATCCTTCCTTCCTTCCTTCCTTCCTTCCTTCCTTCCTCTCTCCCTCCCTTCCTTCCTTTATTTCTTTCATTACTTATTTGTTTTTCTTTCTTCTCTCCTGGCCTTCCCCCATTGCAAAAATGCCCTCCTGAATTAATGGTGGTGGCAGTACAGGCATCTAGAAGCCACACACACACACAAAAATTCATCTCTCTGGCCTCAAGAACTGAAAGGGGTCCCTGAGAGCTAGAGAGTGTGAGAGGAATTCTAAAGAGGAGAGTTACAGACAAGGATCCCTTGGTTCTGTGTATGAACTGAAAAAACTGGGTTCACTGCTAAGTGGAACATGCACATAAAAGGCCCAAGGAAGCATAGTAAAGGCTTTGAAAACAGAAAGATGATATAAATACCACCTAAGTCCCAGAATAACCCATGAGTGGTATATTTGCAGGACAGACCAAAATAGCATTAACAAAGTCTTTTGAAACAGAACTGACATTGGATCCAATGCCCACAAAGATGACACAAAACTCACAGTATGAACCTAAATAAGTTGATCACCTGCTTAAAAAAGAAAATTCAGCAGAACCCACAGTCTCACAATATAATAATCAAAAATGTTTAGGACATAATCCCAAATTACATGATATGTAAAGAAATATTGGAATCAGATTACTGAAAACCAAAGATAAAAAAAATCTTGAAGACAGCCACCAAAAAAAAAAAAAAAAAATGACAGTTTACATATAGAGAAAGGAACAAATCATGACTGTGGATTTGTCATCAAAAACCATGGTGGCAAGAAGACAATGGAACAATATTTTTTAAATGCTGAAAGAAAACATCAGTCCACAGTTCCTTATCCAATGAAAATATCCTTAAGAAGGAAGATAAAATAAACATTCATAGGTGAAGGGAACCAGAAAGAAGTCTTCAAAGCTAAATCTATTCTGAAAGAAATGCAGAAAGAAGTACTTCAGACCAAAGGAAAAAAATGTACTAGAGGAAATCTTAGAACTTCTAAAATGGAGAGAAACAGAAATGGTAAATATCAGAAAAAATATGGTAGGCTGTTGTTCTCTGATTCTTAAAATATGTACTAGTGTTTAAAATAAAAATTAAAACATAATATGGTAGAATTTTCAATGTATGTAGATATAATGTGTATTATACAAGGCAAAGGAGAGACTAAATCTATTTTGTTGGAAGGTATCTTGACTTTATTTTCACTGAAAAAGTATTAACTCTTAAGAAGACTGAAAAGTTAGCAATGTATATTGTAATCCCTAAAATACCTATATAATATAGATATATATTTACATATTAAATATAACATATACCAATACTTGTATTAAAGTAGAATACTAAAAAATATTCAAGTAATACCAAAAATAGCAGTAAAGAGTCAACGATGAAAAAAAAGTGCAGGACCAAAACCAAACTAAGGATAACAAAACACTATTAAATCCAAACATATCAATAATTACAGTATGTAAAGAATCTAAATACAACAAACAAAAGAAATGGATTCCCAGTTTTTATTTTAAAGAAAGGTAAAGACCCAACTATATGATGTCTTCAAAAAACCCACTTTAGGTACTCGTGGATGGCAAAGTCAGTTAGATGTCCAACTCTTAGTTTCAGCTCAGGTCATGATCTCAGGGTCGTGGAATTGAGCCCAAATAGGGCTCCATACTCAGCGCAAAGTCTGCTTGGGATTCTCTCTCTCTCTCCCTCTCCCTCTACCCAATTCCCTCCCCATGCTGTCTTGCTCACTCTCTCTCCCAAAAAAATCTTTAAGAAAAGCAACCCATTTTAAATATAATAATATATATAGGTTAAAAGTAAAATAATAGGAACTGTTACATTAGGTAAACACAAATTCAAAAAAGATGGAATGGCACATTAATGTCAGACAAATTTTATTTTAGAACAGGAAAATTATTTATCTTGTACAGGACCATTATTTGACGATAAAAGAGTCAATTTACCAAAAAGACATTACAATCCCCAAACAGAACTCAAAACAGATCAAAAACTTATAGAAATGAAAGGAGAAATAGATACATACATGTCCAATTATTCTTGGAGACTTCAAAACTCTCTCAGTAATCAACAGAATAGACAAAAAAAAATCAGTAAAGATATGAGAGACTTGAACAACAATATCAACCAAACTGATTGAAATAACATTTATAAAACCACCCAACAATAACAGATTACACATAATTTTCAAGTACCATGGAATATCCACCTAGATAGTCCATATCCTGGGCCACAAAACAAACCTTAACAAATTCAAAAGAATTAAAGCCATACAAGGTATGTTTTCTTAGTATAAGAGAATTAAACTGAAAGTCAATTACACAAAGATCTTTGGTAAATAATCCACAAATATATAGAAACTAACAGGATGCCTCTAAATAACCCATGGGTCAGGTATAGAAATCCAAAAGGAAACTCGAAAGTATTTTGACCTGAATCAAAATGAAAGCAGAATCTGTCAAAATTTGTGAAATACAGCTGAATTAGTGCTTAGAGCAAATTCATAATATTGAGTTTTATATTAGGGAATAAAAAAACACACAGACCAAAAATCTAAATTACTACCATAAAAAAAACAGAAAATAAAGGGCAAACTAAACCTAAAGCAAGTAAAAGAAAAGAAATAATAAAGGTATCAAGGATGTCAATAATAATATGTTGATATTAATGGAATAGAAAACTCAAAATACAAAAGAGAAAATCAATTAAATCAAAAGCTGGTTCAAGTGAAAAAAAAATAACATAATTGGTGAAACTCTATCCAGACAGGCAAAGAAGAGGGATATCGCAAGGACCAATATCAAACATACAAAGGGACTATCACTAGAAACCCTAACAACATTAAAAGGACAATAAAGAAATACTAAATATCATTCTTCATTCACAGATGAAATGTACCAATGTCCAGAGATGACATGTATCAATTCCTTGAAAAACAAACATCAACAAAACTCACTCAAAAATAAAGCTAATCTGTGGAGTCTGATATCTATTAAAGAAACTGAATTTGTGTTAAAAACTTTACAACAAACAAAACTCTATACCATGATAGCTTCCCTGGAGAATTGTACTGAAGACTGCACTAAGAATTTAAATAATAAACAATACGAGTTATCCATAATCTCTTCTAAAACACTTTTGAATTCATTTTGTGAGACCAGAAAGTCTCTGATAATAAAGCCAGACAAAGGCAGTATAATAGAAGAAAAAGACAGAATATCCTCAATGAATATAGACCAAAAAAAAACCCAAATATTAGCAAACCAAAAGCACGAATAAATATGAATGGCAATACTTCATAACCAAGTATAGTTTATAGTTAGAGCAAATCTTGAAAATTCAAAGATGATCTAATATTCTAAAACAAATCAACATATTTCATCATAGTTGGAGACTAAATAAAATCATGATCATATCAACATGTTAGAAAAAACATTTGACATCCATTTATGATAAAATCTTAGAAAACTAGAAAAGAAAGGGAATTCCTTAATATAATATTGGGAATGGGATAAAAAGAAACCAAAAACTGGGGCACCTGGGTGGTTCAGTTGGTTAAGTGTCTGACTCTTGATTTTGGCTCAGGTCATGATCTCAGGGTTGTGAGATGGAGTCCCATGCTGGGCTCAGTTCTGGGCATGCAGCCTGCTTAAGATTTTCTCTCTCCCTCTGCCCCTCCCCACCCACTCTCTTTCTCTCTCTCTCTAAAAAAAAAGAAAGAAAAAAAAGAAAAAAGAAAAAAAGGAAGAAACCAAAAATGAAAGCTACTGTGATATTGATATGTGAAAAAGTGAATGGTTTCCCTTAAGTTCAAGAGAAAATAAAGGAAGACCACTCTCATCATGCCTATTTTCAACACGATAACTAAAGTCCTAGCCAATGGAACATGTCAAGATACAAGGGAGGAAAAGACATAAAAAGTGGAAAGAAAGAATTTATTTTCCTACTCATAGAAGACAAAATTGTCTCTGTAAGAAATTCCAGGGGCGCCTGGGTGGCTCAGTTGGTTAAGCGACTGCCTTCGGCTCAGGTCATGATCCTGGAGTCCCGGGATCGAGTCCCACATCGGGCTCCCTGCTTGGCAGGAAGTCTGCTTCTCCCTCTGACCCTTTCCCCTCTCATGCTCTCTCTCTATCTCATTCTCTCTCAAATAAATAAATAAAATCTTTAAAAAAAAAAAAAAAGAAATTCCAAGGAATTTATCTTTAAAAAAATTTAAAATAAAATAAAAAGCTCCTAGAACTAATGAGTATAGGACACCTACAGGGTTAAAAAAAAAAAGTTGTATTTCTAAACATTAGCAATGAAAAATTGGAAATAAAAAATTTTAGTAACATTTTTACTCCCCCCCAAGTTAAAATTATTAGGTATCAACCTAAAAAAAAAAAAAATATGTTCAGGGGTTTATTAAGCATCTGCCTTCAGTTCATGTCATGATCCCAGGATCCTGGGATCAAGCCTTGCATCGGGCCCCCTGCTCAGCAGGAAACCTGCTTCTCCCTCTCTCACTCCCCTTTCTTGTGTTCCCTCTCTCGATGTCTCTCTCTCTCCATCAAATAAATAAATAAAATCTTTTTTTTAAAAATGTTCAACATCTATACATGGAAAATGGCAAAATGCTGATGAAAGAAATCAAAGAAGACCTAAATAAATGGGGAAACATACCATGTTCATGGACCAGGACACAGTATCAATAAGACATCAATTCTTTTAAAAACTAATCTATAGATAATACACAACACCAGTCAAAATCCAGAAAGTTTGTTGTAGATGTCAGCAAGGTTATTCTAAAATTTTGATGGAACATCAAAGGAATAATAGCCAAAACGATTTTGAAAACAAAGTTAGAGAACTCACAATACTTACTGTCAAGACTACTATAAAGCAGGCGCCTGGGTGGCTCAGTTGGTTAATCGACTGCCTTCGGCTCAGGTCATGATCCTGGAGTCCCGGGATCGAGTCCCGCATCGGGCTCCCTGCTCAGCAGGGAGTCTGCTTCTCCCTCTGACCCTCCCCCCTCTCATGTGCTCGCTCTCTCTCTCTTATTGTCTCTCAAATAAATAAATAAAATCTTTTAAAAAAAATAAAATTAAATTAAATTAAAAAGAAAAAGACTACTATAAAGCTACCATATAAAAACAGTATGGTATTACCAAAAAAATAAGCATAGATGCACAGATCAATGGATCTGAGAAGAGTCCAGAAAAAAACCCATATATTAATGGTCAATAAATTTTCTTCTGCAAAGGTATTTAGCAAATTATGTAGGAACAATCACTCATGAAAAAAGTGAGTCTTGACCGAACCTCATGCCTTGTACAAAAATTAACTCAAAATTGATCATAGATCCAAATGTAAAATGTATAATTATAAACCTTTAGGGGAAAAAAAAAAACAGGAGAAAATCTTCATGACCTGGGGATCAGCAAAGAATTCTTAGACATGACACTGAAACCATTATCCATGAAAGACAAAAATAATAAATCAGACTTCATCAAAAGGTAAAACTTTCCTCTGTCAAAGATAGTGTCAATACACAAAGACATAAAAAAAAATTTTAAAAAGTCAAGCCACAGACAAGGAGAAATACTTACAAATCACGTATCTGACAAAGGACTTATATCTAAAATATAAAAATGTTGGGAAAGAATACTCCTGAATATTTTCACATTTCTACATAGTCCAGGATTCCTGTGTGTGTGTGTGTGTCTCTCTCCCATTCTTGCTCTCTTGCTCTTGTTCTTACTCTCTCTTTCACCCCAGAGGAAAAGATGGACTCATGTGCCAGTAACTTTATGTTATGAGTCTATTCATAATTTTGAAGTTCCTCTTCTATGATGCACCCCCCCACACACACACACACATACTGCATGTACAAGGTAACACCTGGACTCTCACCTCACGCCTTGAAAGCTCAAGGAACCTGAGCTAAGATGCTGCTCTGGTTCTTTTTGCCAACAGTAATAAACTGCTCTTGATCCAGAAAGCCTCCTATCTCTTGTGAGAATATCTATATTCTGTGGCAAACTGACTTCTGGGCTTAGAAGCATGGTAAAATCTCACAGTCTCAGACTTAATAAAGAACTCTCAAAATTACATGATAAAAAACAAATGACTTTTTTTTTTAATGGGAAAAAAATGGAACAGACACATCAAAAGAAGATACACTGGGGGCGCCTGGATGGCTCAGTTGTTAAGCATTTGCCTTCAGCAGGGATCGAGTCCCGCACTGGGCTCCCTGCTCAGCGGGAAGCCTGCTTCTCCTCTCCCACTCCCCCTGCTTGTGTTCCCTCTCTCACTGTGTCTCTCCCTGTCAAATAAATAAATAAAATCTTTAAAAAAAAAAAGAAGATATACTGACAGCAAATAAGCACAAGAAAATATGTCCAGCTACCTTAGTCATTAGGGAAATGTATATTAAAATCACAAGATAGGACTACAAACCTATTGGAATGGCTAAAATTAAACAAACAAACAACTCATAACCAACTGCTATCAAAAATGTGACAAAACAGGAATTCTCTTTCATTGGTGGTGGTAATGTAAAATGGTACAGCCACTATGGAAACCAGTTTGGCAGTTTCTTATTAAGCTATATATATGTAAACCAAGATAAGCTATATATAAGTTATTAATAGTGATAAGCTATAATAAGCTATATAAGCTTATTAAGCTAATATATTAAACCAAGATAAATGAAAATGTATGTATGTTCACACAAAATACTGTATGCTAATGTATATAGAAGCTTAATAGATATATATATAATATATACTCTCTCTAAATATATGAATATATAAACATAGAGAGAGAGAGAGAAAGGAGGAGAGAGTCTGGAAATTGGAAGTAATCTAAATTTCCTTCAACTAGGGCACAGATAAATTATGAAACAAGGATACAATTGGTTACTATACAGCAATAAAAATGAATAAATATTGATAAACACACAAATTTCAAATGCATTGTGTTAAGTGGATGAAACCAGACTCATAAGATTACATATGGTAGTATGCTTCCAGTGATATGGTATTCTGGGAAAGTCAAAACTACAGGGACAAATGACATATCAGCATTGCCAGAGACTGGGAAAGGGGGAGGAATCAAAACTACAGGGACAAATGACATATCTTCATTGCCAGAGACTGGGAAAAGGGGAAGACATTACTAAAAGGGTAACAGGAGAGAAATTTAGCGGTAAGGAAATTGTGTTTTAGCTGCAATATTATCAGATTCTACTCACTTGTTAAAACTAACAGATACACACATTTAAAAAGTGAATTTTACCGTATGTAAACTTAAAAAAAAACTTTTTAATGCTGCCCAAGACATAACCTAATCAGGTGTTATCTTCTTATAAATCAGGGTTTATTCTATTATATTTTAAACCATTTTTAAATTTCACGTGTAGGCTGCTCTTGACTTAAGCACTATCTTCTTGGAAACCTCAGCACCATGAGAGTCCAGTGGAGGAAGAAGCGAATGTACAGGCTGAAGTGAAAAAGAAGAAAGACGAGATGTAGGTCCAAGCAAACCACTAGCTCGTCAAGCCGCAAGAGTAGAAATAAGGAAAGCCAGGGACCAAAGACACCAGTACAAATTGCTGGGACTACACAGCTACTGTCTAGAACTTGTTTCATTGATCTAGGACATCCATCGCCATGGATGGCAATGACCACCTCTCAGAGATCCACCTTGCTAACACCAGAATAGTCCCCTTTTGGTCCTTTCTCCTGGACCTGGGACATTCTGGAATAGTCTTGTTCTCAGCTGTGGCTGAATGTAACATATGCACAATAAATCATCTCTTCTGTCGTCTCAGCTCAGAAGGAAAAAAAAATCATGTGTAGGCTTTTCCATTTCACAAACAACAGATTCCTTATATTAGCTCACCACTGTTTTGACCCTCAATATTTTATTTTCTAGATTTTTCCTCCCTTTTTCTTCTCATCTCTTTCCCTTTTTTGTTATCTTTTTGGTAAGTGGGTGGAACTCTTGTTTAACTCATGTTCATCTATTTTTTTTTTAGTGTAAAGCATCAAGAAAAATTTTCTTTTCCTTCCTTGGGTTAACATTTTCTTCCAGATTCCATACTACAGTCCATCAGTCTTTTCCCTGCCTACTCACCTGCTGGTCCAAATTATAACTACAATTTCCATTCTGTTCATTCCCATCTTGACCATACTATCCAGACTATTTTATGACATTATGACGATAGTTCCTGTGTGTCTCTTTTTATTTGTATAAGAAACTTACTTCTTTTCCCTAATATCTACGTTTTGAGAACTGAAATTTTCTTGTTGAAATTTGTTTGTTGAATCTTGTTTCTTGTTGAAATGTTGAAGTGCTCTGTTTAGGGTAAATTCATTCTTGGCTAGAATACCTTGGTTCTGCTCCCTTTCAGGGAATTTGTTTAATATGCTGTACTGGATCCATTCCACTTAGTGGTGAGAGGCAGTCCATTCCCACAAAGGGAGTTCAGATTTAGCGCAATCCCTCCAGTTTTGCAACCTCTGGAAAAACTGCTTCCTTCACAGCAAATTACCCTCTGATTCCATTTTTCATTTCACTGGTCTTTCAGAGTAGATTGTTCAAATCAGATCAGAATACATTCACTTCACTTCAAACTTGGGAATATTGGTGAGAATTCTCAGACTTTAGGAGCAGTAGGGTGAGGAATGGGATTGATGTCATGCAGTGTTCCAACCTTCTATTTGTTCCCTTGATCAGCAATTTTCGAAGTTTGTAGCACTGTACTGTGCCATTCACTACCCCTCCAACACACACACACACACACACACACACACACACACACACACACTTACACTTCTTTTAAATTTAGTTGATACATGCAATGTTTAGGTTTTTTATTTAGGATTTTTACTTATTTATTTTTAAAGATTTATTTATTTATTTGGGGGTGGGGAGGCAAGTGAGCACCAGCCAGAGGAGGAGAGGGAGAGGGAAAGAGAATCTCAAGGGGACTCCACGCTGAGTGCAGAGCCTGATGCAGGGCTTGATCTCAGGACCTTGAGATCATGACCTGAGCTGAAACCAAGAGTCAGATGCTTAACTGACTGTACCACCTAGGCTCCCCCAGGTGAGATTTTTAGATCTTGAAGGGGAAAAAATGTTGTCATCCCAAGATACGCCTCTTTGGCACGTCACTTATCTTAAGCTGGTTATTTTAAGAAACTGTAAACAGAAGAGAAGTTCTGAAAACTGAGTATCAGAAAGAGAAGGACAACTCTAATCTAAATCTCTAGAAACTCTTATCAGTGGAGAAGACTTGGACTTAAATATGTACAGCCTTACCCTGTTTCCTGTGCTGTCTTGGTAACCACCCATAACTGACTTCCTACCCACAACATCTTCTTTTATCTTTTTTTTTTTTTTAATTGAACTTGGTATCTAAACTGAAGATGGCTTCGGCCACTTCAGGAGTCACTCAGTTTTCCTGGGTCTCTCCCATGTATCTAGGAGGTGTCCATGTTATTAAACTTGTTTGGTTTTTTCCTGTTAATTTGTCTTATATCAACTAAATTATTAGGCCAGCCAAAGAACCTAGAAGGGAAGAAAAGAAAACTTTTCCACCCCAACAATTTCTTGTGTTTCTTTTATTAGGGATTAGGAGAAGAGGATATTGTCCTCTGGCTTCCTCCATCATCTTTGCAGATAAAATGCTTCTTAAAAAATTTCTGACATCAGTTGGAAAAAAAGTGCAATTCAATATAAGGACATCACAAAACTACAAATCTCATAAAAAGACAATATCCTTCTAATTTCATGCTTTTATTTTGTAGACATCTTTAATCAAATGATGTCTACACTGTCCATTAATGGCTCTCAAAGTCTATTTCAATAGGAACAGAAAAGCCCAAGTAAAATGTTTCAATGTCAACAAATTTGAATAATAATACTTTATATTTGTGTAGCAATTTGCAAGGAGTTGACAGGGCAGAAGGTTACTGTCTCTTTGTTAACCAAGGAGAGGCTTTAAATTCTAAGTAATATGTGGCCCTTCTGGAATTTCAAAGGCATTGAAGTAATTTCCACAATTGGTTGTCTCAAACCAAGACCAGTCTAACAGAGAAGTTAGGGTCTATCAGTAGCAGATGTAAAGAAACAGTTCTGAACCCCCAAACATCTCCCCTGATAGGTTCTACCACCTGCACACTATCATCGAAGACTGGCTCATATTTCACCAATCACACCTATGTTAAAACATTCTATTGAATGTTAGCACCTAAAGCCTAGGGCAAGGATTCTTAAATGACAAAATTTTGTGTCTTAAGGTGTTTAATACATGTATTATTTCATACAAGCAGTGGGTCCTTATGAGATACCAGACTCGGCATACAAGTACTGAGTGGAATTCAAGTGAAAAGCAAGTGCATATGCAAGCTGCCTTTGTATGGATTTCCCCACTGTCAGCAGTTTTATACAATGCCACAGTTATATATCCATATTTTAGGTTAATTAAATTTTAATAAGCTCAATATTAAGTTAATTACTTTCCAATTTAACTATAATTTCTAACTAACCCAAACTTGAAAGATTGGCACCTGAGGTGTACAGAATACAGAAGGGTCCAAAAAGTTTGAGTACCTGAGTCTACAGCTTCATGAATCCTAGCTAAATAAATGGTATGTTTTGTTCAGGTTATCAGATGCAATACACCAAGTCATCATAGGGTCTACACTTGACTCATGAGCTACACTTTGCGTCAGACAGAATGATAAGGATGGTAATGGTAAATATATCAGGGTGTATCAATGAAACAATATGCGTAAAAGCATGGCAGTCTGGCGTGCATGGAAAGCACTTATTAAATGTTAGACCTTGTCATGAACCATGAAGGCGCTAAGATTTTTATCTCACCTGCAATCTAACAAATTAGCCTACCAGTTTAATGGATACAGGCAGAAGACGGGCACAGCAAGTAGCATGAGCTTCAAGTTTGTACTGGTTCCAAGTCCCACAGAGGCAACCCCAAGCGTCATGGATGCTGCACATATAGTAGGCTTGTATCAAAGCTGAGGACCCAATCTTAGGGAATTTGAATTTTTCTTTAAACCAGGCTATAAGCAAATCTGCCTGACCTTTGCCCTAGAGGGGGAACTTATCTTTAAAAAAGTGGACAATAAACAAATCCGCCTCTCTGCTCTTAAGGGAGACATCTCTCTTCTCTAGGGTTATATGCTCTACAAGCATCCTTAATAATATAATCCAGAACAACATATGTCAACACTTCTGTTCACTAGACATGCAGAAGTACAAGAGACCCATGTAAAATTATATTCCAACAGACCTAATTAAGAAATGTCTATTGGTGTAAATAAATTTAGGGAAACCTATCCAAAGTACAGTGTGAAAGGAACAGAATCATGAGGGACTAAAGATTGGGAATCCTGGTTATGTGCGGTTGAGGTTCAGCTTTGTCATTTTAGGCTAGGATGGAGTTGATGACTGAAAGTTCAGGAGTGTGTGTGTGTGTGTGTGTGTGTGTGTGTGCGTGTGTGAGTGTTGGTTAGAGATGGGTGATGGATTATTAACATGTATTGACAGCCTATTAGGTAACAGGTACCACATTAGGCAATTTGGCATAGCAGGTAAGAGCCAAAGGCTTTGAACTCAGACACAGTTGGTTTATATCAGGCATCTGCCACTTTTTAGCTGTGTGACAAGGGGCAAGATACTTGAGAACTCTCAGATAATGATGGAGCCTTCTTTATAATATTAGTGTGGGAGTTAAAAACAAGATCACGGATAGCCAGGACTCATTCAGCCTGGCATACAGTAAGTGCCAAAGAAATGTTAACTATTGTAATCATTTATCTTTCTTCACTAAAAATTTCTGACAATCCGCATTATTCCCATTTCCTCCTTGAAAAACCATCACTTAGCAAAAATCAGCAACTAGTCTTAGGTTACATGGCTACAAATGCCAAAGCTCAGATCTTACCCAAGTCTGACTCTCAAACTCTTTGCACTGCACCCCTGCACCTTCTGTTAAGAGAAAAAGGTGGGAATCTTTGTAACTAAACAGGAAGCATTGCTTTCCTTGTCTTTTCTGTAACAACATGTAATGCAAATAAATAAATAAATAAAATTCCTAAATATATGAACAAAAACCTTAGATACACCCTATGATACTTTTAAATCTCAAACCAAATGTTATTTCTGCCATGTTACTGGATTCCCATTTCAGATATACACAGAGTTCAGATGGTAATAAGCCTTCTTTTGCCCTGATTTAACATTATTGGATATTTAACTCCATTCTGGTTTATGTACTCTTGAGATGGTCTGAAATCCCTTTCAGGCAGGCTGCTGGTCCACTCCCTATCAAAACATGACAGCATCATGCTGTAAATATTCTGCAAGTGCATTGGATTCTAATCCCAACAGAGTGACTGGTGCTTCATTAAAAACAATGGAATTCTACTGTTTTACAGCTTCTATAGTTCACATGTTTTCATAGTTCCTTCTTCTTTTCTCAAATTCAATAAAATCTGAAAATGTATTTCTTATCCACAGAAGATTTGCATCCCAACCAATTAAATAAAATGCAGCAAATGGAGAGGTGCCATAGAGGTTTTTATATTATTCCCTTCACACGGAAACTTTCTGATAGTTAGAAACAATAAAATAGTATTGTCTAATTCAAGATATTTTCTCAGGTACTAACCCACTCTCACTGGAACTATGTATTCTTTTCACACCTTACCCACTCTATTAATGTTCTCACCAAAAACAATACTCTTGGAAGCCATGGCAAATGAAGCAGACAGGACAACATAGCAATCTACATAGCAATCCTATGTGTTTGTAAATGCCCGTGGTGGGACAACACAGCAATACACTATGGAACGTCAACAAGAGAAACCCACCTCTCTTTCCCGTATTGAGAATCAGAGATCTTTTAAAGGGAAATGTGACCCTGTCCGTTTCAAGCTCATCCTCCATGTATGAGGGAAAAGAAGCCAATGGAAGGGAATGACTTGCCCATGATCACAGAGCTGAAGAAGGACCTCTGTCAATGCCAGAACCTAGCAGCCTTGACCAATTTCATCTTAATAGTAATGCTTACTTTGGTAAAGGCCATAAAATGATGGCTCAAATTCTCTCCTATTGTGTAGAAAATTCTTTTAAAAGGAGAACTGACGTGTTCAAATCCATACATCTTCAGCTTTGCCTATCTTTTTCAAAGGTCAGATCAATAAGACATGGAATCAATTTGCAGCATGATCATCTCAAAAAGAACTAGCTACTGAAAGGAAACAAACAAACAAAAACCTTAACAAGTATTCAACTGGTTTATTAGAGAACCAAAAGAGGTCACTAGATGGAGAGTTTCCATGACAACGGACAGGCAAAAATGAGCAAAGGGCTGCTCCTAGCTATCTCACTGAACTGTGAATTAGGCACACCACTCCACCTCCAGTCCACTTTCTCCTCTCTGGCTCTAACTTCCTTGCATTGACAGCCCAGCTTCCTCTAGATCCATCTTTGTGTCAAGTAAAGGAATAACCTCTGTTAGGGAGAATGTAAGGGAAGAACAGGTTGCCTTATACCAGCAGTTATAATCAATAAAAATACTCAAGCGAAACAAGCCACTGCACTGTGGGGCTTAAAAGGGGAGAAGCAAAGCACTAAGATAAAATACAAGAAAGTCACTATTTTACTGGAAATTGTGTCTATTCCTTATGTACTAACTTGTTACTTAGCATTAGCAGTATCATTAACATAACACAGTAATATGAAGGTCTTTTTCCAGCACTAACAAATTATTTGTCCATTGCCCATCAAAAAATTCTAAGACATTAACTTTGACTCTCTGTGACTGGATTTGAAAGGAATCCCTGGAAAAAATAATCCAGCATCCCAAATCTGAATCATACAATTTTCATCATTTGACATTTTGTTTTTACTTTATTTTAAAAGTATTCTCTTGTGGTTTTTAAATTGAGCACTCACTAGGAAAGGATGGTAATTAGTTCTGAGTCTGACTGATTATGGCAAAGGTGTAAAGATTTTAAGGGCATATGAGAGAGCAAAATGCTGACGCTGTGATTTAGACTTATTCCAAGCCAAAAAGTTAAGTCTGTTTATGACTAAAATTAAAATAAAGAGTAAATTATATCAGTGAGGCCAACACATGTAGAAATGAAGTAACTGTATTGGGGAAAAATCAAGCACAGACAGTCACAGCTTCCTATTTCATGTCTTCAATCTCTGTTAAACACCAAACTGAGGCAGATAGTTTCTAAATTTTAAACAGTCACACACAAAGGAAATTTGTTCTTCCTTTGTCTGATTCTCATCTCCTCTGCTTAATGACACAGCCTGTGCATTCAAAATCAACAGGAACTCTTTTGCCCTTGGAAAGAAACACCAAATTACTTACATCAACAGAGCACTCAAGTTATGCATGAAGGATTTTCAATTCTCACAACACAGACAAATGTATCTCTACAAATCTGGACACCATTTAGAAAACAGAAGATACCACACTTATATCAATAGTTTGCTGTTGGCCTGTGGACATATTAATTTGTCAAAATATCAACACAAGAATAAAGCACAACTATGTTACTGAACCGAAGAGAAACAGATGATCTCCACTGAGTTATTGATTAGGACTCTCAGTGACAAGTGATAGAAATCACAGTCCAAGCAGGCTTAAGCAAAAAGGAGATGATAAAGGAGGAGGAGGAGAAGGAAAGAAGAAAGAGGAAAAGCAGGGAGAGAAGGAGGAGGAAGAAGAAGAAAAATAAAGAATATATTGACTCATATGACTCAGAAAAGGGAAGTAGAGAGTAGTAAGCCTTTGAAAGACAAGGCAGAGACCAAGCCGCCACCTTGAATCAGTTTCTCTCCATCACTACGTCCTGTTTTCATCACAGCCACCATGGGAGAACAAGAGGAGGCTGGAGTCTCCAGACTCTACCTACTCAGAGGTTTTTGATGTGCTGGGAGGTTTATCAATCTCCTCATTGATACCCCAAGACACCCCAAGAAAAATTTCATTCCTTCTCATTACTTCTGACTGGGTCTGTACCTAGTCCTATACCCATCAATAAGGCCTTGGAAATATGATGTGCTAACTGGCTTAGGCTTGGAGTGGGGGATGAATCTAGGAAAATCCTGAGGGGGTCTGGAGTAGCTAGAATTACAGATGATCTTTGAGAGGTGAGAAAATGTTAGGATTTAGAGAGAAACTTCTAATTTCAATTATTACCTATTTCATATCATATTTCATAATTTTCCTGGTGAATGCTAATTTATTCTTTCGAATTCAGCTATAATGTGTTAAATACCAGTATTTGAATTACAGAATGCTATGGGCAAAGGGAACTGGGGTGATGAATAAGATATAGTCGATGTTCTAAGGAGCTCGTGGAGGGCAGATAAAGGGGGCCAAACACATGATACTGAGTCTCCCTATACCGTTAAGAGGGCTGTGAAAAGTGTAAAATGTAGTTTACGAACAACATGGAAGCCTGAGAGAGGGTGGACTTAGGATTTAGTGTCTGATCCTTCAATAAATGCACTGTTAGTTCAGAGATTAGAGAGGACAATAGATCAGCAGATACCACTGTGGTCAGGGAAGGCTTCACACAAGAGGCAGGGCTTTGCAGGGCAGGCAGGTCACTAACTGCCCCCCGCCCAAAAAAAGGGATGAGACAAAAAATAAAGCTAAAACCGAGACTCTGGGAACAATTTTTAAAACTCTGATTTAGGTCTTATGTCCATAATTTCTTTTATGATCTTTTTTTAAACATTTTTTATTGTTATGTTAATCACCATACATTACATCATTAGTTTTTGATGTAGTGTTCCATGATTCATTGTTTGCATATACGTGCCCTCTTTAATACCCATCACCAGGCTAACTCATCCCCCCACCCTCCTCCCCTCTAGAACCCTCAGTTTGTTTTTCAGAGTCCATAGTCTCTCATGGTATGTCTCCCCCTCCCACTTACTCCCCTTCATTCTTCCCCTCCTGCTATCTTCTTCTTTTTTCTTTTTTTTTTTTAACATATGTTGCATTATTTGTTTCAGAAGTACAGATCTGTGATTCAACAGTCTTGCACAATTCACAGCGCTCACCATAGTCCATAATTTCTTAATAAGATTGTCAAATAGATTCATTACTTCATTGTAAAACCACAAACCTGTCCTTCTGACTTAAAGATTAAGTACATCGAACAGTGCTACTCTTTACAAAGCCATGATGATCATTGCCTAAGTAGTCTTTTTGCTTTGACGGGCCCCGTGTGAGGAATATCCATCCTGTGAAGTTCATCCTTGCTTATAGACGGAAGATCGAAATTGATAGACCTGCCTTTCACCCATGCTAAGCCTCACACATCCTTCTAGATTCTCCAGACCTCCCCCTACTAATACCAATGTCAACAGTAACAATACATCTGCGAGAAAGGTGACTGGCAGGCAGTGATGACACCAGACATTTCAACCTACATTTACCAGACTCTGGGATGGACTAATGATTTGATAGCATCAGTTGTGGGTAAGCCACTCCCCAAAATTCACCCTAACTTCATTTGATGATGGCAGGATCAAGTCCTAATTTTTTTCTCTCTTCCCAGGATCCAGTGCATAAATCAGAGAACCAGGAAGCCACAGCAAGTTGCAGAAATGTACCAAATCCACACAGTTTCCTATCTTTAGAACCACCATGATGATGGTTCTTCCAATTGTGTGAATCAGGGATTATACTGGTTCAAGACCCAGATCAATACAAAATGCATCTGATTTCAACACTACTGAAAACCAGGTTGGGCTAAAAGAGCAGAGAGAAAATAAAAATCAATTTTTGCTTAGCTTTCCTGGCTTTGCATGGGCTTTTGGCAGACCACAGGAGCAGACTTTTAAAAACTGGATTTCAATCTGATTTTCATCATTTCAATGAAATGAATGATCTCACCTGAATAAGGTGAGATCTGAGACTTAAAAAATGTGGAAATGTCTTCTCCTTTCGGTGAATATTGGAGATTCTGGGGAAAATATGGATATTATTTTAAATGCCTGGTAGAGACTATTCAAAAAGAAAAGCTTAGAGTAACGACAGGTAAGCTCATATTAAAAATCCATCTACTTAGACACAATTCTGTTACTATGCCACTTTTTGTCTACTATAACCAGCTTAACCTAAAACTCCTTCAGGCTCGGTTTATGTTTCATTATTGTATATCAATGACCAAAATATTCTTTGCTCTCAGTGTGCATTTGTAAATGGTAACTAGTTTGCAGTGCCACAGCCTATCCTATATGACCAGCTGAATCTCCTCATGGTATTTTTCTAGACTGATATACTGCAATTTTGGAGCATTACAGTGTCCTCCACAATGCTTCATGAAACATCCTGGTAGAGCGTCTATTTTCCAAAAGGAAGCTGGAGATTTGCCCTCAGGAATTCTGAAGAAGCAGTATTCTCATAGGAGAGGGCAGAAACAACTCAAAGGAACAAGACTCAGGGTTAAGCTGTGCCCATCAGGGTCCCTTTTGTGATAGGCAGGGCTTTTGTTTTGACCATGGTAAAAGTCGAATTGATTTAAATATTCGTTCTTCCTGGTAATCATTTCCTGGTGATACCAGTTGTCCAGCACGACTAGACATGTCCTTTAGTCTGTGCGGTGACTAGCATATACTTCCAAGGAGTCTCAAGTAGTGGTGGTATATAGCATTATTGTACAGAAAAGAAGCACACCTTGGGAAACTGAGCAGTGACCTGCACTGGTCCAATGAGTGGAGCCACTCAGTAGACCTGACAGCCTTGTAGAGAAGCAGTGATCTCCTGGAGCTAACTCAGAGTGGAAGTCAGAAAAAGGAAAATGACCTTGACCATGTGGTCTTGGCCTGGGAATAATCAGATACTGACATGTAAGGGATACACCAACTCAGAATTGCAGAAAGTTCAGGGAGATATGGACAGATGCAATGAGAAGGATATATACTTCCACATCTTGACTAAGGTGTTTCCGACTGGGGAAATAATGCAAGAGAAGCACTAAGGATAAGGACAGAAGTGTGATTCATACAGGGTTATCTATAATAATAAAAGCAAACAAAAACAGCTGATATGTATACAAAATTAGAAGACCAGCTAACTAAATTACAGTTCTAAAGCCTACAGGATTATTATAAAGGCATTGAAACTGGGATTATGTTAACACAAGCAAGTTTTTATGATGCCATTCTGCACTCAAAAAAAGCACAATATAAAACACTATGACTTTTAGGATACTAACGAATGCACATGAAAAGTAATATACAGAAATGAAAACTGCATGAGATGATGTTTTTAATAGTGAGTGTCTCATTAATATTATCATAAATTTGTCTTTAAATTATACAAATGGTATAAAGGAGAGGTAGTAAGAAAGAAAACAACTTTGCTGAAGCTTGTATGTATCAAACAGACACTAAAAGTATCTCTTCCCAGTACTTAGATACATGGAAGCTTTTGGTACACAGAGGAAAAGCTCATTTTTCTCCCTAGATGTAAGCAACTGAAAACCGCAAAGAAGGATATGAAGTAATGCAGGCACACAGTCTGGCAACAAGCAAACACATCCTCCCTAAATTAGCTCTCCTGGCTCTGTTAAGATATACATAATATTACAGTACTTGAGTATATGATTTACAAACAAACAAACAAATAAGTGCCACAACAAAGTGATCAAAATATTATACCTACAAGTGTATGGGGGCCCAGCCAAAAAGTCTTCAGAGACCCCTGGTGTCCAGAAATGGATGCAATGCTACTGTGAATTGCCAAACAGTGGCCTCAGATCATGTGTGTGAGCTCTATTTAAGAATGTCACAATCAATAAAAAGAGTGACCATATTAAGTCTAATGTAATTTAAAAATGCATTCATGGTAGGGAAATATTTTCATTTTCTTTCTTTACAATATAGAAAATACATAAAAGAAGAGAGCAAAGCATTAAAGAAAAAAAAAATGAACCAATCAGAGACCTAGGGCCTTCAAATAGAAAGGATTTCTTAGGGGACTCCCAATCAGGCCTCTTTTCTTTGGGATGCTCACAACCGTTCAGAAAAGCAATAAATCATCCAAAATTTGGTGTTCGCAAAATTTAGACACACGTAATCACACTCCATGCCTGTCTTATTTTGTGTCTCTATTTTTTTGTCAGTTCACTTTTCATGTAAGTTTATTTAGCCCCAACTCTACCGTTTTGTTTTTTTCCCCTGATCTCCAGCCACAGGGTCATATCCTCCCTCTCTGCCATCCCATCGACAACCAAGCCCATTATGAGCCCCAAATTCCCAAGGGCCACCCACCTTCTTTCCCAGGTTCTACCTAGACCAGAGAATGGAGGTTAATATTTCTTTGACTCACTAGCTGGGTACTGACCACACCTCAGAGAACTTTAATTTCCTCATTTGTAAAATAACAAGTTTGAACAGAAGGCCTTTCTCATTAAATATGAGAGATCATTGTGCAAAGGAAAGGCATGACCCAGTATCTTAGGGAGAATGGAGCTATGCTCCATGTTTTTTAAGATGTTTCAAATTCCTTAATTTTGCAACACTGTAATCTAGACTAGTAGATGTTTTTCTTATAACAAAGAGGAAAGCAAATCAAGCAGTTCTCATTTCTCTAAAACGGCTAAGCAAATTTTCTGTTAAGCATTTTCAACGGAGGACACAAGCTAAGGATTAAATGAAACAAGAAATATTTGAGTTTTTAAAAGGAGATTTTTAGTATTATACATCAAAAACAAAATCTAAATGGGATTTTTTTGTTGTTGTTGCAATTTTAACAAGTAAATGCAGCTCAGTGCGGGAAGACCCTCACTGGAATGAATGATGTCTCAAGTACACCCGGAATGAAACCATGCCCAGAAATGGCCAGGCAGCCCACCAGCGTGCCTCCAAATGCCTAGATTCATGCTTGGTTTTGGTTAGGAGAAACATATCTGGGAGTTGTTTCTAAACAGCAATGGGTTTCCTTCAGGACAACTGGGCATTGATACACTGTGTGCAATGATTTTGAGGTTGAGTCTGGGTGTGCATGGTAAAGAGAGTCTGGATTGCTGTTTGGCATGAGTTAGGTGCTGAGAAGTAGGGTAGGGAGCGAGTAAAGAATGTCAAAGGGAACAGCAATGCTGCAGCTGGGCATCTGGGGCCCTTGACGGACCAAATGTGTTGACACAAAGAGGAGGAAACTGAGGCTCCTGGAAATATGACAATTTCATAGAATTTAGGTGCCAGGATGAGGACCAAATTGCAAAACCCTCAATGTATCCTAAGCATCCTCAGGCATTGTCCTAAATATAGCAGTCTCCTTTGAAACTTACTCTCTGAGCTCAGAGCAAGAAATTCCCCAAGAGATGGGACAGGATCACCCGCATTGTACTTGGATGGGGAAAAAGGCAGAAAAATGGAAGTGAGAAGCACCTGTGAAATCCTTCGGTGGCAGAAGGAGGGCCAGAGCACCTGGGTAGAAGGGACCTCAAAAAAGATATGGAACAAGACAACCTGCCCAATAGGCTTTTAGTTATCTGTTTCCAGATAATGCAATAGATCTGTAATATAGACCCTCAGTCCCCCTCCCTGTCAAAATACTACATTTTAGCAATATGAACTGAAGAGAAAGAAAACTATGCACCAGGAACCCCGGAGTGTCTGAATAAAGGCCAAAAACCTTTAAATAACCATCTATTTTGGTTTCCACTCATCTAGAGAATGCAAACTTAAATGCTTATAGAAAAGAGAAGATAACACGAAACCATCCAGTGGATGGTGGGGGAAGGATGATGCATTGGGATAAAGATGTAGTAAACACAAAACTCAGGCTTCACATAAAAGCTATGACTGCTCTTCAGTTCTATCTGTCCACTGCTTCACACACTGCCCGGTATGGGCTGATCTTTTGTTTTTTTTCCAAAGAAGCAGGTGTGTAAATTGTTATGTGAAATCTTCAGATTTTTTTTAAATTTGAAAGTAAAACACAAATGTTCTGCTTTCTTTCTTTATAGCAGTTTTATTCATAATTGTACAAAGATTTACTCATAATTTAATTCATAATTGCCAAAACTTGGAAGCAACCAAGATGTCCTTTATTGGTGAATGGATAAATAAACTACATCCACACAACAGGATATTATTCAGCACTAAGGAGAAATGAGCTATCAAGTATCATATGACCTCACTGATATGAGGAATTCTTAATCTCAGGAAATAAACTGAGTGTTGCTGGAGTGATGGAGGGTAGGAGGGATGGGGTGCCTGGGTGATAGACATTGGGGAGGGTATGTGCTATGGCGAGCGCTGTGAATTGTGCAAGACTGTTGAATCACAGGTCTGTACTTCTGAAACAAATAATGCAACATATGTTAAGAAAAAAGAAAAAGAAGAAGATAGCAGGAGGGGAAGAATGAAGGGGAGTAAGTCGGAGGGGGAGACGAACCATGAGAGATGGTGGACTCTGAAAAACAAACTGAGGGTTCCAGAGGGGAGGAGCGTGGGGGGATGGGTTAGCCTGGTGATGGGTATGAAAGAGGGCACATTCTGCGTGGAGCACTGGGTGTTATGCACAAACAATGAATCATGGAACCCTACAACAAAAACTAATGATGTAATGTATGGTGATTAACATAACAATAAAAAAATTAAAAAAAAAGAAATGAGTTATCAAGCCATGAAAAGACATGGAAGAACCTTAAATTCATATTGCTCAGTGATGGAAGCCTATCTGGAAAGACAATATACTGTATGATTCCAATTATATGACATTCTAGGCAAGGCAAAACCACAGGGGCACTGAAAAGATCTGTGGTCGCCAGGTGGGGAAGGAGGGTGGGATGAATAGACCGAAAGTGGAGTTTTCTGGGCAGTTAAACTAATATGTATGATACTACTAACTGTGGATCTGTGTCATTATGCATTTGTCTATACCCAGAGAATGTACAACACCAAGAGTAAACCCTTATGTCAACTATGGACATTGGGTGATAATGATGTTTCAGTGTAGGTTAACCAATTATAACAAAGTATCACTCTGATGGAGGATATTGATAATGGGGAAAGGCTATTCATGTATGGGGGCAGGGAGTATAGGGAAAAGACCTGCAGCTTTGCCTTCAATTTTGCTGTGAACCTAAAACTGCACTAAAAATAAAGTCTATTCCAGAAATACATACATACATACATACATACATAAACACTTAGCCACAAAACACACACACACATACACATACACACATATATACATACACACATCATATCTGCAGTTAAAATTTGGTAAGTAGACAACTGTTTTCAAAAGCTGGGCACCTCAAAGAAAGTTACTAAAGTCTTTGCTGCTTGTCCTTTTACCGGCCAAGCTAATCACTGATCTTGGGCTAGCACAGAAAATGCTTGGGATATTCTGTGCAACTTAATTCCTACAAAAATGCTTATAAACTCACGTATCACTAGACAGCATTTGTTTTTTATTATAAAATAATTTTTATCTAATTTTTAAAAATTTAGCATTTAAAGATTATACCTTCAAGAGAAATAATTGTCATGATTTTAATGACAGATCTTCACCTCTTTCTCATTTTCTGTGGCATTAAATATGGTTTAGAGTATTCCCCCAGAGAGCAATCAGTAGCATCCATTCAACTTTCATCAGGAGATCCTGGCTTTATCTCCTCTTATTTTTCATTTTCATTACACAAATAATACTCTCAACTCTGAGGAAAACTGGAAATCTACTTGCTCTGTTTCAGAGTTATAACCTCTTCTGTATTTATTTATTCAGATATTGTAAATCATGAATCGGTTCCTTGAGAAGCCCAGCTTGGAAAACTGTTGTTTTAAAGTAGGGGCTGGTCAGCTGCTTACTTTAAATCTGGATAAAGCAGGGTTGTATCAAGAGCATCCAGACAGGTCTGTATGTCCAGAAAAGTAAGAAAACGTAAGGCCCTCTTGGTGGTGACAATGCATTATTCAAGGATTCATGACTTGCATGTTGGGGGCATTCACTGAACTTTTCAGTTTTCTTTTCACACAATAAAAAGGTGTGAAGTGAAAACAAGGGATGAGATATTATGCCACCTGCTTGTTTGGTTTCAAAGGGATGTGGATCAGAGTCCTCCATCATGCAGGTCTAAAAGTGAATGCAAGGAGTGGAGCATACACCCCACTCCCACATCAGTAACAGGCAAACAAAACAAATAAGAAATAAGTAAGAAATACATTAACTTTTATATTGAAAAAATAAAAGAGAAAGAAATCGTGTATGGATCAGTTGCCAATTAGTGCACTGCCTTATCCCAAGGTTCCAAATGGGGATTGTTGGCATCTCTTGAAAAGATAGGCCCAAAGAGAGATGGAAAGGGAAGACACAAGAAAGGGGCTGCCCAAAGGAACTCAAATCCACCCCTCCAACCACCCTTTGAACTCTACCCTCTGCACTTGGAGGGAGAACCACCACTAGATGCCATACTTCTTAGAACTTGTTAGTTTGGCCCCGAATAATTCCTTCCACTGGGTCACCTCTAATGTCAAACCTTCATTCTAAATACATGGTCATGATAAACAAAATAACATAAAACAAAAGCATGTAAAACCTATTATGGCATCTAATATAAAACTTAGGTTGGGAACTTAACCCATCACCCACCATCAGTGCTCCCCAAATAAAGATATTTGTGGGATCTTTTAAACTCCAACTTGTTTGCTTGTCCTTAAAAATTAGTCAAATTCCAAGGCGCCTGGGTGGCTCAGTCATCGTGTCTGCCTTCGGCTCAGGTCATGATCCCAGGGTCGTGGGATCGATCCCCACGTCAGGCTCCCTGCTCTGCAGGAAACCTACTTCTCCCTCTCCCACTCCCCCTGCTTGTGTTCCCTCTCACACTGTATCTCTCTCTGTCAAATAAATAAATAAAATCTTTAAAAAAATTGGTCAAATTCCTTCTTTCAAATATTGAGATAATTCCCCCAATATATGCAGTTACTATTGTCTTCCAGAAAGTAAAAGCCAAGCCTAAAGCTCTAACAGCAGTTATAAATAGTTACAAGAGAAAGAGGCATGCTTAATTTTTTCCAAGGGATATGAAATCAGTGGTTATCTAAAATATCTAAAATTATACCTTACATAAAATAACCTTAATAAATACTTGTTAAATTGAGTGGAATTTATAAAACTTCCAGGAATTATGAAATAAGCTCTTAAAAATGGAAATTCCACCATTTAAAATGAATTTAATTAAAGGTAATTAATAACTTAATTCAAAGACATAATGACACTGGGATGGATTAAGTGTCAAAGAGAGCTGATGATTTATTTTGCCTGAATCTCAAAAACTAATGTGTGACGAGCACTATTTTCTATACAGCTAATAAATGTAGAAATTAATTTTATCATTTTAGAAAAGAAAAAAACAGATGATATGTACCCCTCTGTTTTCAAAAATCATACATCTATTTTGACCTAATAAATTATTATTTTTTTCAGGTCTTGCATTCTAAATGGCTCTTATTTGCTATTACTTGGCTGAAAGTTCCATTATCCTGGCTTGTGATATGTCATAAAAAATCATAGAATCACAGATCCAAAAGATAAGGAATTCTGCTCCCCTTATTATCATCCATCAGATAAGTCAATTACCACTAAGCTTTCTTACAGGTAAGACAATCAAGGACACACAAGACCAGTGGTCCTGGAAACAACTCAATGTGGGCTTATCCCTGAGTCTTCCTACAAAGACTCTTTCAGCTGTTCCACAAAGTAATCATCCAAGGAGAAGGCAAATGGCTAATGAGAACCAAAAGAATCATCATAAAATATACTTGAGGAAAGTAGAAACAACCAGAGCTGGATGATCTGAGACAAGATCTTTCTCTGGCAGGTATCGTCAAAATGTGGGACTTTGGCTATGAACACAGGACGCAGTTCATCTTTGAGTATCAGCACTGGCAGATTACACTTAAGAACTGGGCTGTAAAAGGCTTAGTGAGGAGGGGAAAGAGCCCTCAATTGATAGTGAGCCATGGCTGTCCTCTGACCTCAGTGTGGAATTCAGGAGTGGTGGAATGTAGGTCATGGGCAGCCAGTCAGAACAGATTAGCCCCAAGACGGCTTCCAACTCCAGTACTCTAAGGTTCAGGAAATACGGCCTCCAATGTGATACAACGTGATACACCTCCTTATCACTTTATTTAGAATTCCCCTCCATCTCCCTCTACCCACCTCCTTTTGTCAATTTCCTGTTCTTCAAGTCCTTTTCTCACTATTTTTATAGTTCCTTTTCTCTCTCATTTCATTCTGGATTTCAGATTTTCCATCCTTCCTCTATAATTCCAAAGTAGACCACCTAATTCTACTCTTCTGTTCAGGTAGGGCTACCCTTTCATTTCAGATTTTTTAAGGGGGTGTTGATACAGTATTTTTCCAGATGTATGTCATTTCCTGCAGAATTAGGGACACTTTAATGCCCTACCACACACAAATATACACACACAGAGTATACACTTAAACTAGAAAAAAATGTAAATTATAGAAATCTATATGGTACTTTTTAAATTTTAATTAAAATTATGATCATGCTTCATAAACTACACCTCATTCTCCCCCACCACACTTTTTGTTTTTACTTTTCACTTTTACATGCTGAAACGCACCTGGCCATGAGGTCAGTTCTTTAATGGAAAGGGCACTCCAATGAAATTCAGAGAATCTGTTGTTTATCCTTACTTAAATGGCTTAAATATGTAAACCTACTTATATGGGCACATAGTGAGAATAAGAAAATGGATTTAAAGGTGCTGGACTTCCCCCAAATGGACACAAAAACCCAATATGTATAAAATTTTGTGTATATCAATCTAAAACTTAGGTATATTCAAACACACAAAAATAAAGCTTAAAGAGAATCAATACACTGCCATGTACACAATATATAACAAATAATGTCTGGAAAATACAAAGAACTCTGCTTACTCCTAAGAATAAGAAAATAATCCAATACCACACAGAACAAAGGTCATGAACAGGCACTTCATAGAGAAATACACATATCTAATAAACATATGAAAAAAATCTTGAAGTTCATTTGATGCAAATTTAAATAACAAAATTCATATTACTGAGCATCAGAAAGGTAACATTTAAATTCATTCATTAATTCAACAGATAATTATCAAATGCCAACTCCATGCCAAGCATGATGCCCCAGCCACAGAAAGTTATCAAAACTCACTGCCTTTAAGGATTTGGGAGGAGAATCTCACATACGTTTGACAAAAGAGAAGCTTGGGTAAATCATACTGGAGATTTTGGTTGAATCTATCAACATTTTAAATCATCCTTGATTCTTTCTTTTCTCTCCCATTACAAATCCAATCCTCTGGTAAATCCTAGATTCTTTCTACCCTCAAATATCAATCCAATCTGACTCCTTCATACTGTGTTTCTAGAAGTTACCCCAAGGCCCCTTTATCTCTTATCTGGCCTATGATAGGAAAAAATCCACAGGGATTCCTGCTTTTTATATTGCGGATCTAAAGTCTTTTTTTTTTTTTTTTTAAAGCAACTACCGTCCTATTTTAAATATAAATTAAATCATGTCGCTTATCTGCTTAAAACAATACAATGGATTCCATCACTTAAAATAAAATCCAAAATTCCTACTACTCTACCTTCTGCCTCTGGGTCCAACATGGAACAGCTCATCCCCAGAAATTCCGATTCTGTTCAATCTTTTCACCTTGGCTACAGCCCTTTGCCTATTTCCTGCTCTCACTTAAATGATCCTTCTGTACCAGTTTTTTACTACAGTTTACCTTAAATTCTGATAACACCCCTGTCACTCTCCATGACCAAACCCTGCTCTATTTTTCTTCAGAGCAATTATCACTACTTGACATTTGCTGCTTTATCTTTTTTTTCACATTTTATGCTTATACATTCTTACACATGTACTCTTATTTATTTGTTGGTTGTCTTTGCCACAGGAATTTTGTTTATTTTGCTCAGGACTATATCACTAGTTCTAGAACCATGACTGAAATAGTAGCAAATGCACCATAAATATTTGCTTCATGAATGAACGAATAAACTTAAAATATATATAACCTTTCATCTAGCATACCAATTTGAGGAAATTATCCTAAAGAAATTACACAGGAGCAAAAAGGAGTGCATGCTCTGGTATCTACTACAGATTATCAATAATCGTGGAAAATGAGGAAAAACTTGTATGTCCACCAATGTGCAAGTCACTGGACAAACCATAGAACATCCATCTTATATAAATAGTACAAAAAAAAAAAAAACCCACCAAGAATGAGGTAGACCCCTATGATCTAATAATGAAAGCGCTCCAAGACATGTTGTTACGTGAAACAAAAATGTAGGTCATTGGCACAGCTATCTTTTTGAAAATCTGATAATGGGTAAAGGGTACCACATTTTATCTAGGGAATGTCAAAATAGCACAATATATAAAAGAAGCCAGCAAGAACATCTCACAGACTTTGTGACAGATGTTGTATTTCTATACCCTGATTAATACCCTGACATATATATACCTGTGGATGTGATCAAATGAAAGGAATCCTTCATTGTGCTGTTACCTGGCTGCCCAGATATCATGCATCTCAGAGGCAGAAATTTTCTAATATTTCCAGGTAGTCTGCTCCAGGGTTTACCTTAAGAAGTAATGAGACTATATATTCTACTTTGTTGACACTTGTACACATTGTCTATTGTCTGTTCTTCGTCGAGTGGAAAAAACAGATTACTTCCCTTATTTCTTTGTTTTTCTTTCTAATTTTATAAATGATGCTTATTATAGACAAATTAGAAAAGACATAAAATCCTAAAGCAAAATGAACATGTCATCTATAATCCTAACACCAGGAGAAAACCACTCTTAAAATTCTTGTTTATGCACTTTCAGCAACTTTTCAAAGTAGCCATATACTCTCCTCCAAATTTGGAATATTCTCTTTAAGCAGAGCTGAATTTTTTTTCAACATTTATAAGCACTCCCTCCCCAAATTAAATATATATGAAAACAAATTTTATCTTGCTATCTGCATTCTATTTTAGTTTCTTTATGCAGTATTTATTCAACCAGCCATTCATTATTAAATAAGAGATATAAAACTCCTACTATACACTGGTCACTAAAATACGTGCTGGCCCCCGGGCTGTGATCTGTCCCTATCTGTCAGAAAAGAAAAATGCTTTGCTTTATCCCAAAGAATTTCCTTCTTACAGTTCCTTAGGATCATCCTTCATGTTTCTCTTTCTCTCATACCCTGGATCCAGTCCAATCAGAAAATCCTATCAGCTCTACATTCAAAATATAACCAGATATTTTCTAGGTGAAAAAAGGCAAGGTATGATAGAATTTATATCATATGCAAACATGTCGTGGTAAGAAAGGAGAATAAAAGTATAATCTGTTTAATGTTTTCCTTTACACACACACACACACACACACACACACATGCATATGCACATCAAGAACCCATTGAAAGATCACTGAAAGAATAAACGGGAAACTAACAAATGGGATGCAGGGGTCTGGGCTATGATTTCCCAGGTACACCTTCTTAAATGGTCTTAACTTTTTTTTGAGAGAGAGAGAGAGAATCTTAAGCGGGCTCCATGCTCAGTGCAGAGCCTGACACTGGGCTCAGTCTCACAACCCTGAGATCATGACATGAGCTGACATCAAGAGACCGACTGAGCCACCCAGGTGCCCCTCAACTTCTGAATCATGAAATGTACTGCTAATTAAGTATAAAACTGAGATATTTGAATGATATAAATAAATGTGTAAATATCACAACCCAACCCTTCTCCTCTGCCTCTACCTTTACCACATGGACCCACTCAGTATAAAATTACATTGTCCCCTTCTCCACTGTCCTCCATCATCATCCCCATCTGTGCTCACTATTTCTTAATAGCACCTTATCCTAATAGCACCTTAATAGCACATTATTGCCATCTGACATATAACATGCTTTACTTATTAGTAGATTTTTTGTTTAATCATTTGTTTCTATAGTATGGCAAGAATTCTCTACGTTGTTCTCTGCTCAATCTCCAGTGTCTTAAAGGATACCTGGCACATATAGTAGGCATTCAAAAGGTATTTAGTTATTGAATAAATGAATAATAATTAATATATGCTGAGAATGATAAAGTGGGATTACAGGGTACTACAAGGACAAAGTGCACAGATCAAGTAACCAATCCCATTTTAGTGGGCATTCCATTTATTGAAAATATTTCACTATTATAGAGAATTCTGTAATAAAAGCCTGCATACAGAAATCACTGCATACATATCTTATGACTTCCTTAGAACAAATTCCCAAAGATAAGTGACTAGGTAAGCATATACATTTCCATGACTTGATACATACTGTCAACTTGCCAATTTGGAAAACTATGATGATTTAGCTACTTGAACAATTACTTTTATCTTGTGAAAAGATAATAATTTGACAAGCAAACATCGTTTCAATCTGTTTGGCTCTGAAGATCAATTAGCTTGAAATGTCTTTCATTTGTCTCTTGGTAATTTTTATTTATTTTGCAATTTGCTTGGTCATATCCTTTGCTCTTTGCTATCATTTGTCTTTTTCCTTATTAAATTATAAAAACTTTCATTTTCCAAATATGCTTACACTTTACCTAATATGATACCATTATTTTTCCAGTTTGTTGTCTTTCATTTAATCTTCCTTTGACCCACTAACATTTTAAGTTTTGGTTTCATTAAACATATCCATATTTTCTGTTACAGTTTTTGGCTTTACTTCAATGATTTGAAAAAATTCACCATCTCAAGAAAGATAAAATTCACTCCTATTTTCTTCAGGGTTTTGTTTTCGACATTTCTAAATTTAACTTAAGCCTTCTCCTTCCCTCTCTTCTTTCTTTCTAAAACTGGCTCCCTTTTTATAGGTGTTCAACTGGCTGATTTCCCCGTGGTAGCCACAGAAATCCTCTCCAGTGTGAAGGAACTGACTGCAGAGGAAACAGCTCCGCAAGGAGGGCACGGAAGGTAGCAGTGGGTCCCATCAGTCAACCTTCCTGGTCTAGCAGGACAAGATCCAACAGCAGCTGTTTTCCACCAGACTTCAGCTCAACACATAGACTTCCTCTTGATTTAGCCAATACATTTCCTGACACATGTAAAGCATGTGCAAGATCAAAGATAATCATTATTTTCTTGGATAATGCAGAACCTTCCAGATGGTGTTTAATCAAGTATATCTATTTAGTAGGGAAGTCTTTGAGGTCTCACATGATCTTCCTTGACATTGATAGACTATTATTAACAAGAGGGGAGAATACCTTCTTTCAGTATGCCTATTTCTTTTAACAAACAGGTATGTTCCCCTCCCCGTTTTTATCATTAATTTCTATCAAATAATTCACCGTAGCAGTTTTTAAAACGTATTTCAATATGACACTGCTCTCTCACTCCTAGATCACTATCACTTTGACATGGTTTATAAGTTTTCTACAATCAAGACGTTGTGGTTTTGTTTTGTTCACATAAACCTCTTCAAAAAATAAATGCAAATTTAAATACCAATTTTAAATGAGTGAAGCACATAAGCGGAGACAGATCTTGACCTGGAGTCAGCACTTGTGGGTCTGGATCTCGTCCTCACTCTATGACCATGAGCAGTAACATTTAAATGATCTAATCTTCATTTTTCACATTTATTAAAAATGAGACTATAGATACATGCCTATGTATATACAATAGGTCTGTTGGCCAGGTGAATATGCTCTCACATGACAAACTCCTGCCTCACCTGTCATGGCAGTAGATGTATATTAACTTTCCTAGTGACATCTCTGGCTTAAGTTCCCTAAAGAGGCAGATTCACAGCAGCAGAACTTCTACCTGCCTCCCCAAGTAGACTTCTTCCATATGACACTTTGTCTGAGTTTTCTAATCTCTTTATTCCAATGGAAACCACCAGCCTGTTTCTCAGTGGAGGTGCATACTGTATAGACTGCGGTTGGGTTAGATGCAGGACGCTTGTTACAGGGACTGCTGGAGTAGTGTGGGAGATGGAGGGTGCTGCCTTAAGCAAAGACACTTTTATCACTCAACCCACATCCCTTTGTTTTTCAGAAGAAGTAAGTGATGGCAGGAGGACCAATCCAGGGCCTTTCGATGAGTTGTCCACAGGAAACCAAGATTCAGGCAATAGTTAGAACCAGATAAGACCGTGGCTGTCATTCAGGGCTTGCCGCAAAGGAAGGCTCCCGGTCGGGAAACTCCTTGGTACTGAAACCACTACCACCTCACAAGTCTTGACATTTAGAATCTATTATTTCACTTCCTTGTGTTTTGCCTCCTTTCACAGACCTGGATTCAACAGGTCCTCCAAGATCCAGCTGTTCTGCCAATGTTAGATGAAGCCAAGTCTCTACCATCCTACTGGAATCTGAACCGTATGCAATCTATGTGCACTCTGGTAGCACAGCCCCTGCTATTTCGTGACATGCTTTGTGCTCCTGAAGATAGTAACAAGAGCAAAAGGTTTCTCTTGGGCACAGAAAATACCATCCCACGATCATAAATTGTCTGAAGCAATTTGTGTTATCTACTTACAATATTCAAACCCCTAATCCAATTAAACTGTTCTGTGGACACACCGTTACTCAAATACACTTCTTGTTTGGTCGGTTGACTTATTTTAATATTTATAAGATTCCATGGTGACTTAGTGAAAAGAGCATTCAGTGTTATTACATTGTTATAGCATCCAGAGTTGATTTTTAAAAACACAGATCTGATTACTTCATTCCATACTTTATGGTCTGAGGACAAAAAGCAGAATGTATAAGTTGACTGAAAGGCCCAGTCTGGCCCAGCTGGGCCACCTCATCTGCCTCATTTCTTACTATGCTCCCTCTGGCATTGCTAGAACACTCTCTCCCTTTCTCTGCCCCCTCCCCCCAGTGTCACCCTTCTCATCTAAGCAGTTTGTGATATGATAATGATAAATGATGCAATGATAAACTGCATCATTTAAATCTCAATTCTAACGTTATTACCTCAGGGAAGCCTTTGCTGAAACCCCTATTTATGTGCTCCTACAGCTCTTTATACTTCTTCATACAGCACATCAGAACTTGTCATTATAAATATATTTGTGAGTTTATGTGATTAATAAATATCTCCTCCACTACACACTAACTTCTTGAGGGCAGGAAACATGTCTCTTTTGCACATCCGTGCCTGACACAGAGCCTACCATGTAGTACACACTTAGATAAATTTTACTGAATGAGGGGTGCCTGGGTGGCTCAGTCAGTTAAGCGTCTGCCTTCGGTTCAGGTCATGATCCCACAGTCCTTGGAATGAGCCCCAGGTTGGGCTTCCTGCTCAGCAGAGGAGTCTGCTTCTCCCTCTTCCTCTGGCCCTCCCCCAGTTTGTGCTCTCTCAATCTCTCTCAAGTAGATAAAACCCTTAAAAAGGATTTTATTGAATGAAGGAAGGAACTAAGGAAATGAATGACTTTTTATTAAACTGAGCATTTATGACCCTTATGTTACACATTTTAAAAACTCTGTATGCCACTGTCATCAGTGATGGATATATCACACGTGCTGTAACTTCTGCATCCCATTACGGGTACAGAAATAAGTGAGACACCAAACAGTAATTGTAAACAGTGAAGTTCTACAAGAGCATTAGTTGTTGCTGTCATTACTTCAAAGCCATAAAAAGGAAGAATGGTTTCTCTTCATTAAATTAGTCCTGAAGTCCTAGTACTTATAAACTGTAATACTACTGTCTACACTCACCCATTCAACTATTATTTCATTCATGAAATATTTACCAGTTGCACACTGCTCTAAGATCATTACTTAAAGGCATCTGGGGGGAGGATGTAAGTCTGAAGGCAAAAGAGCAATATATTTATTTGTTTTTTATGATAAATAGTCACACAAATGCTACAAAATAGAAATTTGATTTCCCTTTAGTCTGCATAACAATGCCTACATTCCTGAGGGCGAAGCCATATGTCAAGCAAAACTGACAAAGTGCTTTTCGAAAGAAATGACAAGGGCGCCTGGGTGGCTCAGTTGGTTAAGCGACCGATTTCGGCTCAGGTCATGATCCTGGAGTCTCAGGACAGAGTCCTGCATCAGGCTCCCTGCTCAGCAGGGAGTCTGCTTCTCCCTCTGACCCTTCCCCCTCTCATGTGCTCTCTCTTTCATTCTGTCTCAAATAAATAAATAAATAAATAAATAAATAAATAAATAAATAAATAAAAGAAAAAAAAAGAAATGACAAAGATTGTTTTGGCAGCATTAAGATAATAATGCAAAGTTTCTTGAATAGTTCCTCTTGCACCACTCTCTGTTAAAAACAACTGTTTGGGTTTTAACAGGTCTGATCTGGTCCTGCCTCCCTGAGCAACTCCATGCCTGTTAGCTGTTCGCTAGAGTGTAGCTATTAGAAAACAAAGAACAAATGTGATATTCCCAGTATGACAGGAATATTTATTAAAAAGGAAAAAAAAACACAAATTAAATTAATTTAAAAGAAAATAAAAGTGAGACCTACTCCCTGGTGTTCTAAAACCTGAGTTACTGTAGTTATCTTCAAGAATGGATGTTCTCATATAACTAGAATGGAAAAAATACCACTAGCTTCAAATTTTTCAGGAGAAAATTTACAGCCTTGGGTTTACAATGAAATAAATAAAAATGCTTCATTGTTTGCAGGTTCGTTATAGTTGCTATTTTAAATTTTCATGTCAAGAAAAAATAAAGATAAGTGAGAAATAAAATTTGCTGTTATGTACTGTAAACCTTTTTTTTACATATTTAGAATTTATTTTATATATTTAGAATTTTAATAGCTAAAAGTGGATGGATATTCTTGGTTTTTATTTGGGAAGGGATGCTGGAATTACTTCTATATATAGATTTACATTAATATTTGAAAACTGTCTTAATGAGTTTAGAGACAGAAATATCTACAAGTTGGATCCAAAGAACTCTGAGAGCCAATACAGCAAGATTAACTGATCATGTCCTAAAGGAAAAAAGGGAGGGAGGGAGGGAAGGAAGGGGAAGGAAGATCAGAAGGAAGGAAGGGATGGAGAAAGAATCTAAGTGTCTTGGGTAGAGAACTGGCTGATGTGTTCCTAAGTCATTGAGATGGCTGTCTCCAGTCTCTGTTGGTTCTAAGACCATCAAATTCACTGACATAGAGAGAACAGACATAAACTTTGCATTTGCTTCAAGTCTTGCATAGAGTAAGCACCCAGGTGAACACTCAACAGACATGGAATTTTGAAAGCTGTATGATTATAAGATTTCTCACAGTGCAGAAAATGTAAAAAAACATATACTGCTGAGGCCCCAAATAGGCAACCAGTGCCAGGACTCTGGGCCTCTTCCTTCCTTGCATCAATCAATCATAATTGAAGCAGAGGGCGCCTGGGTGGCTCAGTTGGTTAAGCAACTGCCTTAGGCTCAGGTCATGATCCTGGAGTCCCGGGATCGAGTCCCGCATCATCGGGCTCCCTGCTCAGCGGGGGGTCTGCTTCTCCCTCTGACCCTCTTCCCTCTCATGCTCTCTGTCTCTCATTCTCTCTCTCTCAAATAAATAAATAAAATCTTAAAAAAAATCATAAGTGAAGCAGAAAAGCATGTTACAGTAAGAGATGACTTAGCCAGATTCCAAATTCCATATGCATGATAACAAATGTCATCTCAGATTATACATGTATATGAAATACATACCTATACGCAATAAAGAAAATATATGAATATACAGTACATATTAATGTATATGTGTGGACACATATGTGGACATTTATTTTTATTCTTTGTTAGATAAATCATAAGCATATTCTTATATTAAGAATAACTGCGGGGCACCAGGTGGCTCAGTTAAGTGTCTAACTCTTGATTGCAGCTTAGGTCATGATCTCAGGGTTGTGAGATCGAGCCCCACATCAGGCTTAGCACTTGGCACAGAGTCCACTTACGATTCTCTCTCTCCCTCTCCCTCTGCTCCTCCCCCCACTCATGTGCTTGCTCGCTTTCTCTCTCTAAAATAAATAAATAAAATCTTTTTTAAAAAAGAATATTTACTTTTTTCATTTTTCCCTCCAGTGAAACAAGATGAAACCAGAGAAGGAGACAAACCATAAGAGACTCTTGATCTCAGGAAACAAACTGAGGGTTGCTGGAGTGGTGGGGGGTGGGAGGGATGGGGTGGCCGGGTGATGGACATTGGGGAGGGTATGTGCTATGATGAGTGCTGTGAATTGTGTAAGACTGATGAATCACAGACCTGTACCCCTAAAACAAATAATACATTATATGTTAATAAAAAATTAAAATAAAAATAAAATTTAAAAAAGAATATTTACAAGATGAGTGAACAGACAATGTTTGTTTCATGAGGCAGTTACTCTTAGATATCTGGACAAAATGTATAAAACCCAAAATGACATCTGAAAAACTAGTATCTTTACTAACTTCTAGAAGGCATACATAAAGAATCAAACAAAAAATATTATATTTTAATTCAGGCTCACTTCTAATCACGATACTTTTAAAATGATAGATTTTCTTTAAAAACATAAAAAGACAATAAAAAAATGACTAAAACAATGCAAAACAGATCTTTGAGGAATTTGTATACTGGACTGTGAATTTTTTGTTATGGAGGAAGCTGGGTAGGTAGTAACTTGATTTCTAATTTTTAACTACTGAAAGAGGTATAATGAGGAAACTCTTGATCAGATAATCAGATACTTCAAAGTTGGAAGAAACGCACTTTCTGGTTATGACGCTTAAAAATTCACCTGATGAATGAAGTAGATTAGCAAAATTCCTCCAAGTTCCCTCCTCCTACAAGAATATGGTTAGAGAATCTAGCACCTCACACTTTTTCTAGCATCTGTAATTATTAGAAAGCTCTGCCTTTATTGAGATAACTATTTAATATAACCCCTAAGCACTGGTCTATAGTCTACTTGTTTCTATCAGTAATTGAAAAATATTTATTAAACACATACTATGTGTCAGGGACTGCAGTGGAACAAAATTAACAGAACTACTAAGTCTTATATCACGGCAGATAATGCATCCTTCATGGCGACTCAAACTGATGTAATGTAGGTATCCTTCCCTGCCTGCACCCCCTCTCTCTACAAATGTGTGCTATGAGGATTTGCAATCATTTTTACCCAAAAGTCACTGTCAAAACCTAAACCCTACTAATAAATCTACTTGTACACATCTGTGAAAATATTTACTTTCAAGTCAGACCTGGTGAGAGAAAGTAGAGTGTGTTCAATTGTCTATGAGCTGTTTTTCGAGTAATGAGCATCTCCTGCTTGTGCTTTTTAAATGGATTTTTCATTATCACTATCAATTACCTCCACAGTTTTAAAGTTAATATGTTTCCTATGGAAGGAGAAATGCCCTTGAAGAAAGTCAGTGAGCCTAAGAGGTCTTGAAAATCCAATATTTTAGAAGAAAAGGTGGAATGATCAGAGTATATCAAGACAGGTTATTGTTATAAAATGAAAATTTAATTTGTATCTGATTCTGCTCAATTTCTGCACACAAAAATCTCAACAAGTAAGTTCACTGCTAAATAATGGGGCGACCGGAATGTTAAGTTCTTTATGTTTGCATGAATCCTTGGCGAGTTGTTATATGGGTATTTAAGAAAACCTTGTTGAGTTTTTTCATTAAGAAGGAATAACATAATTATATTTCCACTTAAAATGCAGAGATATGGGTTCTTACCATCCCCCCATATATTATTCTACAAATTTTCAAGACAGAATACAGTCAACTAATGAGAATGTCTAAACTCCAGGTGGAGACTATGGGCCAGCCTTTCAGAAAACACATTCCAGGACATTCATGCACTTTGGGGGCACATTCTTAGCTCATACTTATCTCGTTGTATTTAAATACTCATAACTTGCCTGCGCATCAGGCCATCCTATGTTTGTGTATTGTTTCCTTGAACCTCAGTCTATGACTTCATATTCATCCATCAACAATTATATTTAATTCTGTTAGCTATGCAAGCCTATTCATATTTTGGTCTTTTTTTTTTAATCTAGTCTAGAACATCTTTCCCAATCACCATCTCCTAGAGTCATACTTCATGTTTGTTCAGTAAATCGTGATTTTAAATGTATATTTAATAATCATGAGTTAATGGGAATTTTAGTATGCTTTATAATAAATGTATTAATTTTGAATGTATTTGTCTATCCTAGTAAAGTGATTACAAGATGATGATATTTTAGTAAGCATGTATATTTTTTATATTATTTCATTATTTCAAATGAATAATTATTTTATTCTTTCATATTATTGTCATGGATCTCCACGAAAACTCCATGAAGTGGACTAGGCAACCCTCCATTTTACTAATGTGACTAGAACTTAGATGAAATTACTGTGATCATAGCACTTATAAGCTGCATTGGATGGGACCACAGAATTATTCTGAGTCAATCTAATGATCTTTTCCTTTAAGCCACCCCTCAATTCACTGATAAAATTCTAAACCAGAAAATGTCAACTTAGTTTCCCTATCTGTAAAAGTCTGATGGAGAAAAATTATGTTTCCTTTTAATAAAAGGTACAACCATCACCATGAAAGGAATACAAGACTGGATCAGAATAGGAGATGGGGGGTTCCTTTCCAGAAATCCAGATTAGTCATCCACCAAGCCAGTCAACCTTCTCTAAAACTCACACCTTTTTGAGTTAGGATTCTTTCAACTCTGCCAGCTATGTTGTAAAAAGGAGATTAAATTTCCACGATGTAACCAGTAGGCACATCACACCTGAATGACCAAAGAGAGTTGGGAGGGATTTGTTGTCCCTTTGACTATATCACTTTTCTTTCTTTAGTTCCCAAAATGTTAGCTTATAAATCTCTCTCTACTAATATTTCTATATCAAGATAAAAGGACTGAGGGATTTATAAAGGGCACTAAATGACTATTCTTGGAAAGCAACTTCTGATATGACCAAAAAAAAAAAAAAATTCATTCCTTGCCTCCAAAAACCATATTGATTGTCTCTACACAGAACAGAAACTGCTTATCAGTAGAACACTATAGTTTCTGTTTGCAATGTTTACAACTTCTCACCTCATGTTTCTCACAATTACATTTCCTCTGCTACTCTGAGCTAAGATATTTGTAATACTTCAATTTATTTTTGTTCACATTTGTTACTTGGTATAAAATAAAGAAAAATCAGGAATTTGATATGGTAAAATGATAGTAAACCTAATGCATTTCTAGGGACAGTTAGCAACATCAAAATGACACAGCAGTCACAGATGCTTTCATCCCACGAACTGTGAAGAATAAGTCTAGAATCACTGAGGAGTTCAATTGTTTGACATGGAAGGGACCTTGAGGATTAGTTAAGGTATAGTTAAGTGCCCCAACACAAATGAGGTATTAGGTGGACAGAGACAGACAGCTCCTTTCCATGGCTGATGCTCAAATGAGGGAGGTGCGCACGACTCAGACCACTCTCTTCAGAAGCCCAGGCCCAGTAGCTGCAGCCCAGGGCTGACTGCACACATAGCAAGGGAAAAGGCTAGTCATTTTCCAAGAAGCAGATTAAGCACATTTTTTTTCTCTTCAGCATCTTTTCTTGCATTTTTTGGTTTCCCTTCCACATTTTGATAATGCCACTTCTCCCCAGTGGTATCATCAAAAAGGAGAAAGAAAGACAGCATAGCCTCTGTGTGTCATGCCCCTATCTTCTCTCTCACTGCCTACCTGGAGGCTGAGCTTCTCCTTAATTCTTGCCCTTCTGTCAAGGCTACTTTCCCAGCAATCAGACTTGCCCTCTCTTGGTGTCCAGTTGAGACTGGGGTCTGTGGCAGACAACAGAGGAATGGGGCTGTGCTGGGCTCTCAGAGAGCCGGGTCACTAGAGGAGCCCTGGTCAGGGAAGAGAGAACGCTAAAGATAGAAACGGGCTTTATTTCCCAGGCTGGTTGGAACACACCAACTACCCAAGCCTTGCTGACACACTGTGCCCTGAGTCCAGAGAGCTTCAGCCCTAAGCTATCTTTGGACAGCTAGCTATTTTTTGGTCATCAAAAGCAAAGAAAAGGAAAGTCTAATGCAAATTTGCATCAAGCCATTTGCTGATTAATCTCTATACACAGCTGCTTTCAAATATGTGCAAATCATAAATCAACTGGTACACTTCCATCCTTGTATGAGATACATGTGTGTGCACATGTGACTATATGAGTAAGAGACACAGAGAGAGAAAGGGAAGGAAGAGGAAGCCAGAAAGGTAGACATATAACCCTACTCCCTTTTCAGGTAGGTGGAGCCTATTAAGGACAGGTGGATCCAATTAAGGAGAGGCTCCAGAAATGGGAGAGGGGGGGTAAAGAGTCCCAGGTGAAGGCCCACAAACAGTGCTATGCCCTTTTAATACTACAATGTTCACTATGCTCACCCTACACATGTGTGCAAATGCCTGAGTTTCACATTCTGATGGATGTGGGATAAAAGAGCCACAGTTACCAAAAGCACAGGAGCTGGAGGTAGGGTTGACCATGAGAAGATTCAACATAGAAATTTTTGTAAAAATCTTGGAGAGAGTTTTATAATTTCACAGATCTTGGAATTGGAAGAACTATACAAGTTCAACTAGAACCCCAAGGAGCAAATGGGAACCAAGCTGCATCACCCACTTGGGTAATGAATGCAGTGTCTTAAAAACCTAGCACAAGCATGCACGTACATATGAACACACACACACACACACACACACACAAAACAACAAAAACATGGGCTCGAACATACACAATCATGTCAAGACTATAAGCAGAGAAAATGGCAGCCATGGGATTGGGATCCAGGAAGGCCTACCTTAAAAGCAGAACTCTTTCTATTCACAAGTGTCTGCAAAACTGGCTCAATCACACAACCAGACAACCAGAGTTAAAAAAGAGCCAGCCCCACCAGCCTGCCCATTCCAGTCTTCAGGGTAGCTTCCAGACTCCCCAGTTACTCCCTGGAACAAAGAGGCTGAGGAATCTCCCCCTTAGTAGAGACACTCCATGGATTTCCACAAGTTGGACAGCTCAAACATCTTCCAACCCAAAGGCCACCAACAATTCTTCTAACACAGAAGGCCAATTTTGCATCTAGACACCGGGAAGCTCAGGTGGACACGATTTCCATTAGAAATTATTGTGCTCCTTTTTGCTGGAATAAATATTCACAAGGCTAAAACAAAAACAAAATTGCTAATCAGGGGCGCCTGGGTGGCTCAGTTGGTTAAGCGACTGCCTTTGGCTCAGGTCATGATCCTGGAGTCCCAGAATCGAGTCCCGCATCGGGCTCCCTGCTCAGCGAGGAGCCTGCTTCTCCCTCTAACATTCCCCCTTCTTATGTACTCTTTCTCACTCTCTCAAAATAAATAAATAAAGCTTTTAAAAAAATTGCTAATCAGATGATATTCAATAAAAATTAAAGCGTATTCTGGAAATCATTGTGTACAACACCACTTAAAACGTTCCCTATTACGTCTCTGATTTATGCATAACCACCAAAATTACTACTCACAGGGAGAACAGAACTGTTGAACATATTTAAAATCATTGTAGTTCAGGGGCGCCTGGGTGGCTCAGTTGGTTGAGCGACTGCCTTCGGCTCAGGTCATGATCCTGGAGTCCCGAGATCGAGTCCCACATCGGGCTTCCTGCTCTGCGGGGAGTCTGCTTCTCCCTTTGACCCTCTTCCTTCTCGTGCTTTCTATATCTCATTGTCTCTCTCTCTCAAGTAAATAAATAAAATCTTTAAAAAAAAATCATTGTAGTTCAGGCTAGAAAAATTCAGGGTAGGAGAGAGCCCCTCTCAGCATTTTATAGTACACAGTAGAAAATAAGTCAGTTTAAACAAGTCTGTTTTCTACAGTAGTTCTATTCGTCTTAGCAACCCCATGTTGTAAACATTCATTCATGCCATATATCTTGGTCCCACATTATGCTTGTCTGTATAAATTATTGTGAGGGTAACAGAGGAAATGCCCCTGCCCTCACAAAATGAGACATATACATAGGTGACTATGATGCCAACAGACTGTGAGAAATAGCTTTGGAGACTTAATATTATTAAACATTACCATTTATTAAATACCTGTTAAGGGTCAGACAACTGTGGAAAGTCTACCCTCCACATTGCGAGGTCTTTATTATTATAACCATTCAACAAAAAGGAGGAAGCAGAAGTTTAGAGCAACTAATCTGCTCAGCAGCAAGGAGTGTGTAAGTGGCAGAGGTGGGTGTGTCTATATCCAATGCCCATAATTCTTATACTAAGTTACAACATATTTAAATAAAATGTTATGGATAATCATCAAAGAAAATATTGGAGGCTATTGATAGAGCCTAAAGGTGTCTTGGTAGATTGGCTTTAATGTAAGTAGGCAGAGGGCCCTCTTGGGGGAGGGAAGTAAATGAACAAAGCCCAAATATGGAAAGAACAGCATCTGTCCCAGTTCAGGACAGACTGACTAGGTGGACTGGCCAAGAAGAGCAGAGAAAAATCACTGACATAGCACCACTGATAAGTGAAAACAATCTGATTAAAGCTAGAGGTGAGATTGGAATGAAAATGAGAGGATAAGGTACATTTTCACTTGGGTTATTTCACACACAACTAGTTCAAAAAGTCTCCCCCCAAATTACTCATTTTTTCCCATAGAAGCAGTACCTTCTTCTTTCTATTGCTTATCTCAGGAAATGGAAACTCTATCCACCAGTTGCTTAAGAAACAGGCTTGGCAAGGGCGCCTGGGTGGCGCAGGCATCCGAGACTCTTGATTTCAGCTCGGGTTATGACCTCGTGGGTCATGGGATCAAGCCCCACGTCAGGCTCCACACTCAGTGGGGAGTCTGTTTGAAGATTTTCTCCCTCTGCCCCTCCCCCCAAGCACACACTCTCTTTCTCTAAAATTAATAAATAAATCTTTAAAAAAATAAGAAAAAGAAACATGCTTGACTCACAACCATGATTCTTCCATTTCTCTCACCCTAACCATCTTATGATCACGAAATTTGAAACCTTTGGCCTCTGAAATCTCCACTGAATCCCATCCTTCCTCATTCACTGTGCTTTCTCTCATTAGGCCACAATTATTTCTCACTGACATCATAACAATACCCTCTTAACCAGCCTCTCTCTCGCCAGGCTTTGCTCCTTTCTATGCATATGAGAAAGGCTACAGCCCTGAAGCTATATATGGAAAATGCACATTTGCTCAAACATGAACATATCTTACCACAATCGACACTCCCCCCTGATCGGAACTATTTTTTCAGTTTCTCAAATAACTCATGCTTTCTCTCGCTGGAAACACCACACACTGTTGTCTCAGCTTGGCTTTCTCTCTCGTGACCTCTGTCCTTCCCCAACATCTCCAGTGAAAAAAACATCACAAGTACAGACTGCAAATTGGGTCTTCCAGGAAGCCTTCCGGGTTTCCCAGTGAAGATTCAATGCATCTACTACATAGGTTTCCATGCTGAGTACTCTTTCCTTAAAGAAGCTATTACACTCAATCACAACTGCCTGTTGTACCTAGATTTAGGGTTCTGATAGGTTTGACTTTTTTATTCTGTATCCTCAAGGCTTGAATAAAAGTAACACAACTCTCGATATTTCTTTTTTTTTAAAGATTTTATTTATTTGAGAGAGAGACACACAGAGAGAGGGGGAACATAAGCAGGGGGAGTAGGAGAGGGAGAAGCAGGCTTCCCGCTGAGCAGGAAGCCCGATGCGGGGCTCGATCCCAGGACCCTGGGATCATGACCTGAGCTGAAGGCAGATGCTCAATGACTGAGCCACCCAGGCGCCCCTCAATATTTCTTAAACATCAAACAAACGCATACTAATGGATGAAAGAAGGAGAAAAAAATCAAAATCAAAGGACTTGCCATGGAACTACTCAAATGTCCTAAATTAAACAGAATTTTTTACTGTTTAAGTATATTTATAAATATAAAATCTATAAATAAATTGAGTAGAAAGTTTTAAAATATGTTTTATGTACAATATGTATAGATGTACACATATGAATATATACTTAACTATATATTTATATACATATATATGTATAACTTTTTAGTGCAACATAAAAAGTCATTCATATTCTATGAAGGAACTAGGCTGTTAAAATAAATTCAAGGAAAAACTAGAAGAAATACTGGTGAATAGTTTTATGATATAGATGGAGAAAAATTTCTAGGCATAACATCAAAAACAGAGAACGTAAAAAGAGAGATCAATATATTTGACTACATAAAAATTTAAAAGGTCTATATTAGGAAGAAAAACAGCACCATTAACAAAGTTAAAACTAGCAACAACAAAGTAGGAAAAAATAACTTGCAATATATGGCCAAAAACTGCTATCTTTAATATATAAAGAGCTCTTGAAAGACAAACAAAAAGGTGAACCCCCACCAAGGGACTTACAATTCTTATTATAAGTTTGATTAATTTTTCCCAGAACATACCACCCTACTATTCCCAATTCAGCACAATTAAAAATATATCAAAGAGCCATTTTAATGCATAGCTGTATTAGTGAGAAAGTAAAGGAATTTTTTAGACTTTAGAAAAGACAAAAAATTTAGAATCCACATGAGTAGGTTAAGTAATGAAATAGAAATTTTTGCTGAATTCATATGCTAATCATTGGTAGCTCAGGATCTGAGCTTTAGTAAGCCATGCAAATAAGGAACCAAAGTGGAAGATCAGATTAAAGACCCACTGTGGGAATCTTGGATCCCACATAACACATGACAGCCCATTAGGAAAGTAGTTCTCAGGTTTGGCTATGGGTAGAGAGAGAGGGAAAAAAAGACTCTTGATAAATTTTAAATAAAACTTTACATACAATAAAAAATAAATAATTTTTTTAAAGTTTACATAACAAACCCCATACACAAAATTAAACTCAAAATACATTAAAGACCTAAATATGAGACCTGAAACCATAAAAATCCTAGAAGAGAACACAAGCAGTAATTTCTCTGACATCAGCTATAGCAACATTTTCTAGATATGTCTCCTGAGGCAAGGGACACAAAAGCAAAAATAAACTATTGGGACTACATCAAAATAAAAAGCTTCTGCACAGTGAAGGAAATAATAACCAAAACTAAAAGGCAACCAATGAAATGGGAGAAGATATTTGCAAATGACATATCTGATAAAGGGTTAGTATCTAAACATAAACTACTTACACAACTCAACACTCAAAAAGCAAATAATCCAATTAAAACGTGAGCAGAAGACATTAACAGATATTTCTCCAAAAACGACATTCAGATGGCCAAAACACACATGAAAAGTTGCTCAACGTCACTCATCATCAGGGAAATGCAAATCAAAACCACAAGGAGTTATCACCTCACACCTGTCAGAATGGCTAAAATCAACAACACAAGAAAACAACAGGTATTAGCGAGAGTGTGGAGAAAAAGAAATCCTCTTGAACTGTTCGTGGGAATGCAAACTGGGGCAGCCACTGTGGGAAACAGCATGAAGTTTCCTCAAAAGTTTAAAAAAAGGGGCCCCTGGGTGGTGCAGCTGGTTAAACTGTCTAACCCTTGGTTTCTGCTCAGGTCATGATCTCAGGGTCGTGAGATCGAGCCCCTATTGGGGCTCTGAGCTCAGCACAAAGTAGGCTTCAGATTCTATCTCCTCTCCCTCTGCCCCTCCTGCTTGTGCACTCACAGGTTCTCTCTCTCAAATGAATAAACCTTAAAAAAAAATGGTTAAAAATAGAACTACCCTATAACCCAGCAATCACACTACTGAGTATTAACCCCAAAATTCAAAAACACTAATTCAAAGGGATAAAAGCACCCCTTGGTTTATAACAGCATTATATACATGTCCAAATTATGGAAGCAGCTCAAGTGTTTATCAATAGATGAATGGATAAAGAGGATGTGGTATAGGTATACAATGGAATATAATTCAGCCATAAGAAAGAATGAAAACTTGCCATTTGCAACAACATGGATGGAGAGTATAATGCTAAGTGAAATGAGTCAGAGAAAGGCATATACCATATGATTTCACACGTATGTGGAATTTAAGAAACAAAACAAAGGAAAGGAGCAAAAGAAAAAAAGAGAGAGAGAGAGAAACCAAGAAACAGACTCAACTGTAGAGAACAAAGAGATGGTTACCAGGGGGGAGGGATGGGGGGAGGGGTGATATGGGTGATGTGGAATAAGGAGGGCACTTGTTGTGATGAGCACTGGATGTTGTATGGAAGTGTTGAATCACTATATTGTACACATGTAAACCATACTAGAATTAAAAATGGGTTTTGTTTTGTTTTTTTTAAGTTAATCCTTGTGTTTGAACACAGGACTTACACTTTTGTGCCTTCCTCTTTCAAACAAAACCCAAACTTAAAGTATAATTTAAAGCAGTTCTGGGGTGCAAAGCAATCCCCCCATTATCTGAAGGCAGGACATAAAAATCCTTTCTAAAGAAAATTTACATTCGGCCTCTAGAGTTACCCTAAAGAGCTCTAAGGACCAAAGATAAAAGGCATATGGACACATAATTTTAAAAATCATCTTATAAATGAAGAAATAAGCCATCATGGGCAAGTGTATGTGCCAGAAAGCATTAGACCCCTAGTGATTGCACATAATGGATTTATTAGACAGAGGAATTATAAATCATGCATGTTAAATATATTTAAAACATAATAGAGAAGATTGACAACAGAAGTAAGAAAAATAAAGGCCAGACATACTTGATTAAGAACTAAATAAATCTACAGAAATGAAAAATATAATAGTTGAAAAGACTGAAAGACACAGCTGAAAAGAAAACTAGCAGACTGAAAAACAAATCTGAGGAAAATACAGGAAATAAAGTACAGACACATAGAGTGATGAGAAATGGGACAGAGAAGGTTTTAGAAGATGGTAACTGAGTGAGAAGGTCCAACATGGAGTCATGACAATTCCAAGAGCTCACAGAAAAGGGGAGAAGGGGATAGATAGCTATTTGGAGAAGCAGTGCATGGGAACTGTCAAGAACTGATGAAAGACACCAATCTTCCAAATCAGAAGGTTGGGAATCCTACACCTAGATAAATTCTAGTGAAACTGAAGAATAGAAAAAAATCAAGAGAAGTTTCAAAGAACAGCTATCGAGAAAAACTAGTTAACCTACAATACACAGGTTTCTCTTCTCAACTTAATGGCTTCCTATTAGTTGAGGTAATGGGAACCATGCAAGTCAGAAGGTAATGGAACAACAGTGTTAAGATGCTAAGAGAATGTGATATCAGCCTAGAATTTTGTAGCCTTAAAAGCATCTTTGAAAAATGGGGTCAAAATAAAAACATTTTCATTTCAACAAAAACTCAGCGATTACCCCAACTAACTGCCCAAAAAAGAAAATTTAACTGATATATTTGCAAAAATCACAGATGGCAGATTATGGCTGTAAGATTTTAGTTCCTGGCTCAATGTCCCACCACCTAATATTGTTCATGTCAAAATTCTCAGGATTTAAACAAGTTGGATGATCCTCCTAAGTACCTCAGCCTCTCTGTTCTTTGATCTTATTTACTCAAATGATTTTGCTCTGCAGCCCACCCTTAGCTCCTCATGGCCATTATGGGATCAGACCTTCTCATTACCAGCAACTGTCACCACTCCCTCCTCTCAGCTTCAAGGATTCCTTCCACTCTCTGACCACCGGCTCCATTGTTTGTAGGGCATCCTTTTTTAATAACATAACTCACCAAAATCTGCAAATACACTGATCTTCCATCTTTTTTACTATCCTACGTAAGTCCTCATGCCATCATTCTCATGTCACCCAGCTTAGAGTGTACGATAAGCAATTATAATCATTCTTGCTCACATACTAAATTCCCTTAACACTGTCTCATGCCATTACATTCACCAAGAAAAAATGCCAACCTCGCTGAACACAAATCCCCATGTATGCCATGGACACACACACACACAGACACACACACACATACATACACACATAGTGTGACTGGCTTAAAAAACACACCACCAGATTGAATGGTTCATGTATATACATGGCCATTAATTTTAAGGGGTCCTTGGAACTGCCTGGGAAGATTCCCCTTTTCCATTCACTAGCTCATTTTCCAAACTGATCATTTCACATTCTCCTCTTTCTTCTGACTTATCTTGCTTATTTCCCTGAGGAAAAAAAATGAAGCAGTTCAAAGGGAACTCCCATAAGCCCACCATGCATTTGCTCCTTTACCCTGAACTATTCTGAATAAACAACATGAGTTCCTACGGATGTCCAACCCCTTCACTGATGCACCAGACCCCACCTTTCTCACTGATATAAGACTGTCGCTTATTAATCCCCCTTCCTTTTCTTGCCTGATAATTTTTTCTTGCCAGTCTTTGCACAAATGTAATCACCTCTCCCATTCGGAAAAGGTCTTTCTCGTCCTCACATCCTACTATAATTACCACTCACAAAATCCCTCAAAATATTAAGGCCACTGCCACAAATTAGTCTCCCCCTAGTTTCTCTTTATCCCACTCCAATCACAGTTCCCCCATCACTACATTCAAACTGCTTTTTGTCAGGATTGCCAATGACCTCCCATCCAGACTCTTCACAACTACATTTCCACTTCTCATTTTATTTGACCTATCAGCAGCATTTGAGATTGTGGTTCATTCTTTCTCGAAATAACTTCTCTTTCTTGGCTTCCTTGACACCAGACTCTTTGGATTTTCTTTCTCTGACGGTTCCTTTTCATTCACTTCTGCTGGTTCATCTCCATCTCCCCAAACTTTAAATGTTGGAGGCCCTCGGGGCTCAATGTTTGAACCTAGTTCTATATACACCTATTTCTACCCTACCCTATGCTGAACACCAGATTCATACACCTAACTGCCTATTTTTCAGGTCAACTTAGATATCTGTAAGTCATCCCAAATCAAGCTCCTGATGTACCCCACCAACACCTAAATGAGATCTCCCTACTGTCTTCCTCATCTCAATTAATGAAAACTCTACCCTTCCAATTATTTGTTCAGGCCCCAAATCTTGGTGTTATCTTTGACTCCTGTCTTGCTCCACACCTCACCACCAATCCATCAGCAAATCCTGTTGGCTCTACCTTCAAAATATATCCAGAATCCAACCACTTCTCAATATATCTGGCGTGAGCTGCCATTATTTCTCACCTCAATTATTGGAAAAGCTTTCTAATGGTCTCGCTGCTTGCGCCTTTACACTGTACCACAGTTTATTTTCAGCACAGCAACTACAGTAAGCCTTTTTAAAACTTAAATCAAATCACTTTGTTCCTCTGCTGAAAGCCCTCTAATTACTTCCCCTGTATCTCAAAGTAAAAGCAAAATCCTCACAGTCCCTCATAAGGCCCCTGTTATGATGGGGCCCTACTGCCTCTCTGCTTGCCTATCCTCCCATTCTATCCTTTGCTTACTTTGCTCCCATTCTGTAAGCTACCCTCTTGCTCCTTAAACACACCAGGTATAGTATCACCTCATGGCCTTTACATTTGCTGCAATTCCATTGCTGTAAATGTCTTCCCATTCGATTCCACTTGGTTCACACTCTTACCTCATTCAAGCAGTTGCTCAAATGCCTCTTTTTCATTGTGGTCACTCCAGACAACCCATTTAAAATAGCACTTCAGCCCCAGCAGTCCTTCTTCCTGGCTTTATTTATCTCTGTAATGTTTATCACCTTTAGATAAACCATTTATTTTTTTTTAAGATTTATTTATTTATTTGAGAGACAGAGGGAGAGCACAAGCAGGAGGAGCAGTGGGAAAGGGAGAGAGAATCTCAAACAGAATCCATGTTGAGTGTGGAGCCAAACACGGGGCTCAATCTCACAACCCCAAGATCACGACCTGAGCCAAAACCAAGAGTCTTGAAGCTTAACCAACTGGGCCACCCAGGCGTCCCAATAAAATATTTATTTTATTTATTATTTTATTATTGTCAGTTTCCTCCAACTGGATGTACACTCCCAAGAAGGCAGGGATTTGGGTCTGTTTTGATCAGCTACTTGTCCATTAAGAAATCAAAGTAAGTTGAAAGTAATTTGAGTCAGTATGTTTAAGGAGGGACTATTTCTTCCCCAGTCTTTTTCTGCTCTTCCAGCTGGACATTGCAGATCAGAGTGAACTTGGGGATCTCCATTGGTCTGGATCTCTAAAAGGTTACATAGATTTGGCCCCTCAACCATCGACTTCCCCAATCCAACCCTCACCCTTCTGTCAGTAAGAAATATTTGATTGAGACTTCACGTGAGGGAGAACCAAAATTATATTGTGTTAAACTACTGAAATTTCCGGTTATTTATTACAGACACTAGCAATACCTTAAACAGTATGTTAATGACTGTGTCTCCCAATTTGCAAAACACTAAACTGCGCAGGAAGTATTTGTTGAATAAATGAATGAACAGAGTGAACAAAGGTATGAGAGCAAAGAAAATGTTAAATATGTAAATAACCAAAAAGCATTTGATGCATTAGTGAATAAAGGAATGAATTTGCTGTTGGTAAATTCCTTGCTTTTAGTTTCCTTGTTCCATATTTTCTAGTACAGTTGCAATGCTTTCCTACAATGTAGCCCCTTATTTTCTTTTAGGAAATTATTTTCTCATGTTTATTTAAAATTTTTCTTTTATAAGCACTTTGCATTGTTCTTGGTTACCTCCAGCTGAATTGCATTAAACAATGTTACTCCTTCCTGTTTATATTTTTTCAAATATTTATGTATCATTATCATGAGTTCCACTTACTATTGTTGAACTAAGCTACACATTCTTAGTTTCTTGTTCAAAGAGCTCTCCATCTTCTTAATCACGTTCTTCCTCTTGCCTGAATGCCCTTTAATTTGTCTACACTTTCATCTTTAAAATAGATCAGGGAACAAATTTGGAATAGCTCAGTTACTACTGGGAACTATGTGGCCAAAAATCCACGTTGCTTTGGTCCCTAAGACCCATGGATGCAATCGGAGACTATGTGAGAGCCTAAGGCACACAAATGATGGTCTGTGCCTCCTGCACTTCCAGTGACCAATTAGTTTTTGCTAATGTGGTTGCCCGTGAATGTAAGTCTCATTCGTGAACAATAACGAAGAACTGTGTTATCAGCTAAATCTGACCGCATAAGTACTACCCCGCTTTCCTGCAGTCTAATTCAGTTTTCAGTCAACTAAAAAGAGTATTCCTGATGTGGGTGAAGTTGAGATATTTTAAGAAAGACCAAACGAGAGTTTTGGCCTCTAAACAGGTAGGCCAATTGATCCTTCATGATCACAACTGCATACATTCCTGTTTTTGGTTGCAGTGACCCTACACCAACTGAGTATTTATCGTAGGTAGGATTTCAGTTGCCTACCTTGAGCACGGGGCATGAGGAGAGCAATGATGGTTCTGCCTGCCATATATTTCTAGAAAATGAGAAGGAGTTATTATCTTAAAAAATATTCTAAATGCAGTATTTGGGTCCCAGAAGTAGTCTAATATTCTAAATATGCCAGGGTTGCAACCCACTTTAAGAAGAGTGAGGAAGAAATTTGCTAAGGGGATTTATAATGTTTTAAGGGATCACTGAATCTCCAAGTAAAAGAAGTACATTTTTTTTCCCCAATACAACAGTCACAGACTTAACAAGAATCATTTCCTTAGAGGCAAACTTTCAGTATACATGCCAATAAATTTTGTGAAATTCATTTTCACCATCTTCTACCTACTCTTCATTCTCAGAGGGTGACTGAGATTCAGCCTTTCCTCTCTCTCTCCCTTACACAGATTTCCTTCCTGAGATCTAGAAGAGAATGTTAAGTTACTAACTTATTGTGTCTCCTGCAGGTAAATGAGTATCAGATTTTTAATCCATTCTTTAATACAGTGAACTAAGTTCCATAGCAAAACTATCTACTGGGTTCAAAACTAGGGTGCGACTATTAAAGCAAATTACACAGTACCACATCAGCATTGGGTACTGCCCACCGCAACTATGTCTTAATTGTAATCTGATGTTGTGAATATCAGATTTTAATTTTAATTTTTTTCTCAACCTATAAAAAGGACTATAGTTCCAAGACAGGCACTCCCTAAGGAAATAATGGGATGGCTCAAAAGAAAGGGGTACATAGATAGTCACTGGGGCAAATAATCTGAAATTGTGATAGACTAAGTATAGATTAAACTCACAAAGGCAGTGAGCAGGTTATGCCGAAGTAAAGACACACCCAGTAAATTCTCAAAGAACTCAGTGAATAAAGACATTAATAGAGACACTAGATTCCTAACATTTCTGGACTTCTAATTTACCTATAATTAGATTAGAACAAGAGAGAACTATAACACAGATGAGGAAATAGTCACAGAAACTAATGGAGAAAACTCTTCAAACTGCAAAATGGATCAAAAGACCTTACTTAATACTACACAGAACACATACAATGCTGGCGTCATAGTAGAGAATACCTGCAGACACATATGCATATACACACACACACACACACACACACACACACACACACACACACACACACACACCAGCTGACCGGTATCACTAACCACTGAAAGAAGCTAAACTAAAATAAATGAGGCAGGCCATCTAAAAAAGCTTGCATAAGATAATAGATATCTATAAGAAAATAATGACATATGAAAGCTAATTTATTGAATCTTGAATGAAATAATAACAATTATAGCAACATTTATTAAGTATGTGCCTTGTGCCAGATACTGTGCTAGGAATATAGGGGATAACTTAATTAATCAACACCCTCATGAAGCAGATGTAATGATTATCCTACCCAACAAGTAAGAAGCAGAATCAGATTCAAACATACGTAGTCTTCTTCTCTATGTTCTTAACCACTTTGCTCTACTGTTGTAACTCATCCTTGTACTTACAGTATTTAACCTACCCTATATTTACTGAAGTCCTCAACAGTCAAGTTTTTATTATATGTACATTTGGAAAATATTTTTTAAAAAGGCAATGAGATCTGGGATTTCAAGAGATTACAGTAATCAAGATATTGGGACACTGATAAAAGAACAGAAAACAGATCACTGAACAGACCACAAAGTCTAGAAACAGACCCATGTAAATATAGTCAACTGATCTTCGACAAATGAGCAAAGGCAATACAATGGTGAAAAGACAAGTCTTTTCAACAAATGGTGCTGGAACAACTGGACATCCACAAACAAAAAATAAATCTCGACATATACTCTTCACAAAACTTAACTCAAAATGGATCACAGACCTACATGTCTATAACACTCGTACAACACAACATAGGAGAAAATCTAGATGACCTTGGGTTTCACAATGACATTTTAGATGCAACACCAAATGCATGATCCATGAAAAAAATAAGTGATAAACTAGACTTCATAAAATTAAAAATTTCTGTTCTCTGAAAGGCACTTTCAAAAGAATGAAGAGACAAGCCATGGACTTAGAGAAAATATATACAAAGAAATATTTAATAAAGGACTGTTATCTACAGTACACAAAGAATTCTTAAAAGTCAACAAGAAAGCAACCACCACCATCAAAAAGTGGCCAATGACTTTAACAGAGACCTCCCTAAAGAAGATATGCACATAGCACATAAGCATCTGAAAAGATGTTCCACATAATTTCTCCTTAGGAAAATACAAATTCAAACAACAATGAGATACCACTATACATCTATTAGAATGGCCAAATCAGAAACATTGCCATACCAAATGCTAGCAGAGCAGGAACTCCCATTCATTGCTGATGGAAATGTAAAACAGTATAGCCACTGGGGAAGATAGTTTTGCATCTTCTTAAAAAACTAAACATACTCTACCATATGGTCCAGCAATAGCAGTCCTTGTTTTATCTACCTAAAGGAGTTGAAAACTTATGTCCATACAAATACCTGCACACAGATGTTTATGCAGCTTTATTCATAACAGCCAAAAGTTGAAAATCACCAAGATGTTCTTCACTAGGTGAATGAACAAATAAACTGTGGTACATTCAGACAATGGAATAATGTTCAGTGCTAAGAAGAAATGAGCTATCAAGCCATAAAAAGACATGGGGGAACCTGAAATTCGTATTACTAGGTGGAAGAAGTCAATTTGAAAACTCTACTACTTATGGCATGATTTCAACTATATTACACTCTGGAAAAGGCAAATCGATGGAGACTATAAAAACATCAGTGTTTGCCAGGGACTGTGAGAGGAATGAGCAGGCAGAGCACACATGATCTTTAGGACAGGGAAACCATTCTATATGGTACTATAATGGTGGATACATGTCATGATACATTTGTCCACAGCCACAGAATGTACAACACCAAGAGTGAACCCTGATATCAACTACAGACTTTGGGTAAGATTAATGTGTCAATGCAGGGTCATCAATTGCCACACATGTACCACTCTGATGAGCGATGTTGATAATGAGGGAGGCTATGCATGTGTGAGGCAAGAGGATATGGAAAATCTCTGTATCTTCCCATTTTTGCTGTAAATCTAAAACATAATCTCTTTAAAAAGAGAAAGAGATTGTAGTCCATTAAGGGTGTATAAATATGTATACATATAATTTCGAAGTGCAGTTTAGACCAAGTTCTAAGAACTAATAGAGGCAAGGAGTTTTGGTTGAGTTTTGGAGAGTCGACAGCATTTTAGGGTGATAATAAGGGCTTTAAAAATGTAAATTTGGGGTGCATTTGCTGGCTCAGTCAGTTAAGGCTCCAACTCTTGGTTTCATTGGTTTCAGCCCAGGTCATGATCTCAGGATCCTGGGATTGAGCCCAGGTTTGCATGGGGCTCCCTGCTCAGCAGGGAGTCTGCTTCTCTGCCTCTCTTTCCCTCCCTTCTGCCCCTCCTCCTGTTCAAGCTCTCTCTCTCTCTCTAAAATAATAAGTCTTTAAAAAATATAAATTAAGGGTTCTGAAGGATGATAAGGATTCTGAGAAGACATAAAAAGATATTCACCAGGTGAATATCAAAGTATAAATACTGGGAGGAAAAGGGAGAAATTGGTAAAAGGGCACAAACTTTCAGCCATAAGATGAATAAGGTCTGAGAATCTAATGCATACATGGTGACCTTAGTTGGTCACATTGTATTTTTTTATAACTAAAAATTGCTACAAGTAGAACTTAAATGTTCTCACTCAAAAAAAAAAGGGTAAACATGAGGTAATGGTGACAGATGTGTTCATTAACTTGCTGGGGTGGGGATGGGAGGAATCCATGTATACATTTATTTCACTATATATATTAAATCATCACATTGTACACTTTAAATATCGTACAATTTTATTAGTCAATTGTATACCAATAAAGCTGGGGGAAAAAGTATACTGGTGCAAAAGTGGCAAAGAATCTGTTAATGGAATAACAGAGTCCAACCGGAGCGAGGAATGGGGCAGGGTACAGTACAGATGAGCAGGGGTGGGAGGATCTTGCCTTGGGCTGGGTGGGAAGTTTGACCTCACTCTGACCTCAGTTCAATGGTCCCCGAGTAGGGGAATCACAGAGAGCTGGATGATGATGTTTAGTGTCACTGTGGAAGAGATCATTTAGATTTAATAATAATGATCCTTTATTAAGATAAGCCAGAAAGGGCAAGCAGGTCAGTTGATATAAACACTATTTTTGTAGTTACTTCAAAATCGGATTGCTCATTTTTCATCCTTCAAGCAAAAGAGGATTAAAATGTGCTGTGTTGAACTGTGGATCAAACCACCCCTTGTAAAGCAAATACTGAGTCCAGGTTTACTACTTTTAATTTAGAAATAATATACATAATCACAAAAGTGTCAAAAGCCAGTTCTTAGACTATGATCTGAGCATCCCTGGTGATGCTGGGTCACATTGGGACATTTGGGTGTCAGATAAGAGCACTAATGCATAGGAGAATCAACATCACGGGACTGGAGATTCTTCATACATGAAGGTAATGGAAAACTTGGTCATTGGACAGTGAAAGTGCACGGAGACCCCGGCGGGGGAACGCCTTGCCTCAAACAACGAAGGTGGCAGAGCCAGGGCTGGTCCTAGATCTAAGTTCCAGCCCACTGCTCTTCTCACTGCACTAAGTGAATAATGCATTTTCTGATTGAGTGACCTCTTTAAAATTAATATCCTCTAATCTGTAGCTTCTGAAATAGGAAGCCAAAAATCAATTACTATCTATAGTTTTCTGGTGGTAAAAGTTATATCTGTATTAAAATAGCTAAGGATGGATGGAAATAGATAAATAACAATTTGAAGAATTCTGGATATACTGCTTTACCCATTTTACTTCCATTAAATGTCCCCAAATTGATCGCAGCCTACAGCCTCTCCACTATTTCCAGAAAACTACAGATGAGAGACTCTAAACTCCCTCCAAAGATAAAGAAGCATGTTTTACATCTGACAGAGCAGAGACAGTGGGTAGGCATGGAGATATGGCTGAGGCACAAACACAGAGTGAGTGGAAGGAGGCATTTTAAGCAAGAGCAAGCTTATTTGGAGAAAGCGAACAGAGGGTAAGAACAGTTTGAGAGAAAGTAGGAGGCAGAGAGTGGAGGAGGCAAGCAGGCAATATCAGTTTTGGTGGTTAAAATGGTGACTGGTTGGCAGCCAGTGACACAGTCTCTCACCACTTTCCACCAAAACTATGAAGACAAAGAAAATCTAATAGGTAGGAAGACCTTCTACCCCCTACCACCATATTGCGCCCTGCAGACCAACAGCACAAACCCCACACCAATGAGAATCCTAAACAACTATCCATCCATCCATCTGTCCATCCATCCATCCATCTACTCATTCAGCCAACAATATTTGTTGAGGATATACTATGTACTATGGCTTATAATATGAATTTATATGAAAATTAAAAATGAAGGATGAGACTGGAATGACTGGGTGAATACGGAAGGCCTCTCTGAGGTGGCAATATTGAGTCTAAGAACATGGTTGGAAGTTGTCGTGCCTAAACACCAAGTGCAGTCAGGATACCATTCGCCCTCCCCACTGGCAGCCATCTTAGAATATCCGCTCAGAGCTGAATCTTTGAGAAAACAACTGGAAAGAAAGACTGTGTCACTTGATGGGTATGTGCAGTGGAAAGATAGTAGATGGTACAGAAAATGAGAAAATATTCCATTCCATAAGTATAACATTCCTGCAAATTAAGTAGTATAGGCAGAAAAGGGGGAAAAATGTCAATTCCTAGATGCTATGAGATTATTGGAATTTTAATTTTGTGCGTTTTATGGATTCAGAATATCAGGTAGCCAAATGTTCCAAGGAGAAAATGAATGTCATCTTGGTGTTTAGAACTGGGTTGTGAGCTAACATTTCTATCTACTATTTAGCTATTGATCTGAGAGTTTCCGTGGAATAGTGGTCTTTGAAAATAATTTTCAATAGTAACTAAAAGAAAATTTTAGAAAGATTTTTGGCAGACCATTTATAGAAAAAAATGGATGCAATAAGGAGAAACTTAAAGAAGCTACAATGGCAAGAGAAGGAAAAATAATCAGACATATCAGAAACATTAAGGAACAGAAATTACCAAGTACAAAATACAAGAAGTATGTAGAAAAATGTAGAGAACACACCTGAGACATCCAAAAAGCACAGGATAAAAATGATAAAGTTCCTTCTTATGATTGCTATTGAAGGTGGATAACCGAAATCAAAACCTAAGAGCTGTAGACATTCCTAAGGAATAAAGTAGAAATCTGAGAAGAGAATCAGTAATCAGAGCCTTACATGAAGAAGTTTACTGACCTGGGAAAAGACTTGAGTATAGCATCAAAAGGAGTTGCTAAACCATAGGAAGAATCAATGAACAAGCATGTGCTCTTATCCTAATTTTTAATTTACTATTACATTACAAATATTAGATAGTCAAATATTTAATGTAAAGCAAGGCAACTGCCTAGAAATGCAGCAAGGTGTTACAACTAGCTATGCTGTGTTTCCTGTGTGAAGTTAGCAGGATGATATTCTGAAATGTGCAAAAATTATATGAACATATATTCTACCCAAATAAGAGATTAATCAAAACTAAGAATTTAAGGAATGAGACCATATAACAAAAAGAATTACATATTTTACTCTTCTGACCTAAAATGATAGTGCCAAACACAAAAAGATATTTATCACTAAATAATGATTTATGGCACTATAGAACTATAAGAATAAATAGAGCAAAGGAACAACTTTTTTTTTCCCTTCAACATCTTATTCTGAGCTAATACTTGACAGGTAAGGAATAGACACACTTAAGTATAAATAAACCTACCAGCTCACAAACTTGAGCTTGCTTATTTGTTTTCTTCTCCCTCAGGTACTATCAATAGAATGCAGATTTTTACAGAAGAACCATCACACAACACTTGAATTAAGCACCAAAAGAATCATTAACATTTTTTGCCATGCCACCATCCTCACTTAAAGTTAATAATTCTGGGTTTGAGAAGCTTAAAGTCCTAATGTTATTTTAATGACATCATTTGTTTCCCAGGGACCAATGATACTGCCACAGATTCTCATACATTTTAAATGAGAAAGCAAGAAACTGTCGACATATCTAACAATCAATACAGCAGAATAAAACTAGTACCAAAATTCCAGGTGCTCTCAGGAAAAAAAAAAAATCTCTAATAAAATGTTTTACGAATGTTACCATTATGTGTCAGTTTGCATTCTACTATATAATTATTATTCCAACTGATTGCTGTCTCTACTTTCATTCATGATATTGTGACCTAGCATTCACTTTCCCTGATATTAAAAACAAATAAAAATTAAGTGACAAAAATATCACAAGATATATGTCCAGCACATATAGCTCAAACGGCCTCATAAAATAGTCATTGAAAAATTGTGAACATTTTTCATTTGAAAATGGGAGGCTGTCTCCCACACATTATTGATGCTAATGAATTCCCAACCACAATATACTTTTACTGTGAGAAAAAGTCAAGCTTCCATTGATAATTCTAAATGTATTCTATGTTTATAAATGCACATACTCTGTCTCCCACATGAGTACATTAAATTTAAATTAAGAGTTTAAATTTAAGAGTTAAGAGTCACAAATAGTGGAAAAATATAGTACAATGAACTTCAAAGTATTTGCATTTTTTTCCTTTTTTTTTTTTTTTTTACAATTTGGATGAGACATTGATCAGCCACTATTTAAATGTAACACTTTAAAAATGCTAATTTTCCCCAGACATTTTAGACATTTCTCATTTACTCCTCTAAAAACATAGTTGAGGGGCGCCTGGGTGGCTCAGTCATTGAGCGTCTGCCTTCGGCTCAGGTCATGATCCCAGGGTCCTGGGATCGAGCCCCGCGTCGGGCTCCCTGCTCCGCGGGAAGCCTGCTTCTCCCTCTCCCACTCCCCCTGCTTGTGTTCCCTCTTCACTGTGTCTCTCTCTGTCAAATAAATAAATAAAATCTTTTAAAAAAAATAGTTGAAAATCTATGTTTATGCATGGATATTTGGGAAGATTACAACTAAATAAGAAAGCTACTCCCCAACAAGACTTTAAAAAGTGCCATCAGAAATGAATGGAACAGCCACAAATATTTAGATTTTCAATAAAGCAAAGACACTTGGATGTCAAAAAATTTGTTTATAATTTTGTTGTCATATTCAAAATCAGCATATTGCCCGCAAATTGTCTTCAACTGAGTTTATTTTGGTTGGGCAAGACTCCTTCCGAACTCCTGTATTCCACTTGTGCCTGGCTGGACCATGTTAAAGCAATACCTCGAAGTAAACAGTACTTGGACTCAAAGGATATGGGTTCAGGCCCCATTTGTGATAATGTGTGACTTGATCAAGTCACTTCACCTCTCTGGGCCTCCGCTTTCTTAACTGCAAAATAAGGAGATTGGAGTAAATGATCTTCAACTCCAGTTCTCCATGTTGGGAAGATCACGGTGTCATTTTAATGAAATACATACCTCAGTAGACCAGCCACTCTTTCATATGGAAAAGAACAACAGTAGCTCCAGACCTTGTCATGCACGTCCTTGTCTGCCCAGGGACATTTTGTGACTTCTCAACCACCTACAGATATTGTGAGGATGGTGTTCCAGATCAAAGCAAAAATAAACTTTGTTTATGAGGAAAAGGATGTGTTTTTTGGAGCAGCTATAGCTTACCAATGAGAGAGAGTATTCACTCTTACTTACAAATAGTTCCCAAAAGTGGCTTTGGCCAATACACTGGCAATTAAGTTCAGAGCAATTAAGTTCATTCCAGGGGGAAGAAGCAGATTTACAGGTAAAACTAAGAGAATGGTATTTGCATCAGGAAGTAAGTATAATATGGGCACATTCCCACTGGGAGAAAAAATGTGCCCATCCTTCACCTGGGCTCACAGGAAGATCTAGAACTGATGGGGATTAAGGTATTAGGAGTGATGTTATGATGTACACACATCTCTAAGGAAGGCTTATGAAGCCTTACTGCTTAGTTTCCTGCTTGGGGAAAGAATTCCACTATGGCACCCAAAGCCACAATGACTCCTTACAATCGAGAAAAAGGGATGAACTCCCAAATCCTCAAAATGGCCCAAGGCCCTAGGAATGGAAATATTTGTAAGGAATCTGGTAATAACATTTTCTAAGTAGGCAGAAACAGAGGTTAATTATTTGTGGCATCCCACTTTGGCAAGTAAGTAGGATTTTTTTTTTTTTTAAAGATTTTATTTATTTATTTGACAGAGAGAGACAAAGCGAGAGAAGGAACACAAGCAGGGGGAGTGGGAGAGGGAGAAGCAGGCTTCCTGCTGAGCAGGGAGCCCGATATGGGGCTCGATCCCAGGACCCCAGGATCATGACCTGAGCCGAAGGCAGACGCTTAACGAGCCACCCAGGCACCCCAAGGCAAGTAAGTAGGATTAATGGCAGAAGCATGTATGACATTTGCTACTTCCTACAGCCAGTTGACATGCACCATTGAGTTACCAAGCAAACCTGATCATTGCTGAATATGTCTGAAGGCCATGCCTCCCTGTTTTTCTGCTGGAAAGGCTTTCCAAAGCACAGCTGACATACATGAGCCTCAGCTTTTATCCAAATATACCTAAAAATGCTGAGACAGGCTGGGTCAGGGGAAGGAAAATTTAAAGTTTGGCATTTACCTGTTCTGACACCAGCATGTTCATGTAGTAAACAGAATACAGACTCTGGAGCCAGCTAAATGTGGACTGTTTACTTTGACCCTTCCTGGTATGTGACAACAGGCAAATTGTTTTGCCCTGTCGATGGGTCTCTGTTGGGATCTTCTCCTCTCTTACTCTTTAGAGAGCCTGCCACTGCACTTTTAATATGCTAAACATTCTGTTCCTTTTGTTACCCTGAAGAATCCATGTAGAGGCACACAGTTCGCCCACCAGGTTGATCACAGACATACACAGGGGTACCAAGGGAGAGGTTTTCAATTAAGTAAAGCAGCCCCCCATGGGTCAGAAAGAAAACTATTATGAAAGATTTTATATCTACCTGTGTTTACATATGTACGTATGCATGTATGTATCTGCATGTGTATGTGTGCATGCAGGTATGTGTACATATGTATTTATGAATGTTGTTTATATATATAGTATATGTATACATATGCATAATTGTGGATGTATATTTGAAAACACTCAGAGTTATAAGTTAGATTTGAATTGTTGGTAGATGGCCATAAAACAGTGCTGTATGTAAAACACATGACTTTCCAAGTTTAAAGTCACTTAAAAATGTATTCAAAGAAATGTAAATAGAACTATCTGTGGCAGATTAATATAGTCACTTAAAACCGTATCAGCATTTACTTCCATAATGGGAATACCGTAAAGGACAAATGTTTTAAGAATAGAGAGAGCTAGGTGTAAATATTATAGAAGAGTATTTAATCGTCATGGGCCTAATCAGTAAGCACCTACTTTCAAAAACTGTGTCTGGATTGCTTGATACAAATTGTGGTATTAGTGGGTACTCAGTGAATATTTGCTTTTCACTTCCTTAAACAGGTGCTGGGAAGCATGGGGAGGGTTTCCATGGGCGAGCTGGAGGGTGAGGTGTTAGGGGAGACCATCAGAAGAAAAGATTGGGCACTTAAAGGTAGGCTTCCTAGGCAGATTAACTCTTGGTGGTTTCCAGTCTTCCTTAAGGCCACTCCTGGAGTCAAGAACACTTGCCTCCATAAATCGAAGCTAATTCCATGGCAAGGATTTCTGATCCCTGTCTCAAGGTAGCTGATGGAAATGTGGAAAAGACCAGTAAAGGAAAAGCTAAGGGAAAATTCACAGCAGGTTCATCATCCTGCAAATCCCTGCGTTCTCAAGGGAACAGAGAGAAAATATCATGCCTCAGAAATTAATGACTGCCTTCTGTTAATCACCAGCCTAACTTGCTACTGAAATTGTAAAATGCCACATTTCCCCAGAGCCAGAGCTATACCCCGTGCCATTTCCATAATATTTAATGCTATCCCCAATGCAGGACTGTAAATTTCTCCCACAATTATTTGGCTCCCATTTGATAAGTGAGTACTCCCTGATACTGGAATCAAATTTCATGGCTAATAGGCCCTCTGATTACTAGGAATTGTTGGTATTTAATTTAAAAAATGTTGCTTAGCCAAGACAGTCATTATTTTCTAATGGAAGTTGGATCATTTCACGACATCCTTTCCTGCTACTCTGGGGCGTTGGCAGTGCTAATCATCACTCACAAATGGGCCGCCTTGCCCTGGAATTTGGTGGCACAATACAAATAATGAGAACTTTTCCAGGAGTTTTTAAATGCATAACACATTATCCTCTTTATATAATACAGCCTGTGTGTCTTGTGGGATTAGGTAGCTTTGGTGCCTTGGAAAATAGTACCCGAATACATTATTTTGCAAAAATATACTACAACTGTGCAATGTTTCCACAGAGTTGCTCAACATGCTCTCTTGTGCTCAGTGGGATTTAATTGCTTCATAAAACCTGACAATAGTATATGTGGCCTCCGCCTTCCTCACTAGGTCAGTGTTGGCCAACAAGGAGAAGCAGATGCTCAAGGAACGAGAATGTGGAAATGAGGGTGATAGAAAGCAGATTGAGCAACTGGTGGAAATAGGACAGGGACACGGTCAAGTGTCAGGGAAAAAAGAATAAAAGATGACAAAAAAAAAAGTTCAGGTCGGTTATGCAGAAGCCCATGGAAGAAGGGGAGAGTTTCTGCCATTATGCTCAGGTAACACTAATTAAGCGTCCGACCGGAAGTTCCCTTTATGCAGCGCACGTAGCTTTCAGTGAAGGCCAAATCAGCTTCCAAGAGCCCTTCTATGCTGGGCAAATGAAATCTTGCATGGCTACTTGAACCAACAATTAAACAAAAGTCATGAGTTCTAGGTTCCAGTAGTCTGAAATTGAGTCCTCACTCGGTTACTAGGAGCACTGTCATTTTTGTTGAATTATATAACTTCGCCAAGCATCCTCACCTACAAAATGGGTAAAATGACAACCCCTCCCTTCAGAGTACAGCAGGGAGGACTAAATGCATCAACGTATGATCAAGAGTTATCGTTCTGCCTGGCACCTGGTAAGGGCTTGGGAAATATGTATGCACTATTGTTATAGGAACCTATTTGTGGATATGATGAGAATATGACAAGAAAAAGGCGATTCAAAATAATCATTATGAAATAAGCTTGGAGTACAATTTGCAAAAGAAAGTTTGCAAATATAAGTAATTCAGAATGTACGAAACTGAATATTTGGTATGCTTTCAGCTTATCAAGTTTTATTTTAAACAGCTAATAAAAAGTTATATCCCTTGGGGGGGGACATCCCAAAATGGATAAGATCAAGACACTAAAAGTTTACCAGGTATGAGATTATTAATTTCCAAGGTTCATGAGATTTTTGTTTGTTTGGGTCTGTCCTCTCTCATTCTCTCTCCTACACGAAGATTCCTTTCCATGATTTCAGAGGCACTTATGAGCATCTTCTGTGTATCATAAAAACCCAACCCTTATCGAGTTGACTCATGTAGCAATATTTACAACAGAGCGTATATACATCATGTTTACAGTTCTCAACATTCACTTTGTTCTTAATGCTCACAACAACCCTGTAAAGTGCATGTGAGGTAGATGTCATTAACATTCCAATTAAAAGAAGAGGAAATTCTGAGGTTTGCCAACTTTAAGTGCCATTTGGGAACTTCAACAGGGGACTGGGGCCAGAGCGGGTCTCCTACTGGCATTTTCCAGTACTGCACGTGTTCATAAAAGACCATGCCACTGCTATTAGGCTAAGTTTAATAGACTCATGTGTTTATTAGAAAAATCTGTATCATGTCACTTTGAACATTGGTTAAATAATGTAAACAAGGAAGGGAGAGAGGACATTTCTCCTGGCTTTGGTCAGGAGCAGGATAAGCTTCTCTTACAGGATTTGTTGGGTGGAATGGGTCATATGCATACCTATGAGACAATGTAGGTTACCTGGGGACTGTTGTAGTTTGCTTGTGGCCCGGGTGCCATAGAGACCAAACTCCAATCTGCTGAGTTCCACATTCTGCCCTAATGGAGCTGGGAATGGCGCCCAATGAAAGTACAGAGGATCCTTGTGCCCTAACTTTTGGCCAGCGCCTGTGGTAGGAGGCTGTCTGGAAGAGCAATACCCACTGATTGTTCCCTGGACTAGAGCCAGGGCCTGTGAGGCAGTCTGACTCCATCCTGGGGCGTCCCTACCAGACTGAGAAGTGGTTGTGTGATCTGCCATGGGGGGGTTCTCAAGTGAGTGTGGCTAAAAATACATTCTGTCTGACTCGGAGGGGCAATATCAACTTGGAATCCACAGTAAGTGAAGAGCCAGTAGCCTATATGAAACAGAAGCTGCTGATGATTAGAAATTATAATCGGATTCATCTCATGCTGACTAGTAAAACAGCTTGTTAATTGTCTGGTCATCTTAATAGGGAATCAGGCTATTGACATATTACAGCAAGTCACCACCCCAAGATGCAGGCTAACCAATGACCCTGAGCTTGGCATTGATGTGACACTCCTCAATTTCTCTATCTGAAAACAAAAGCAAACAAACAGTGCAAGGAGAAGAAAGGAGGAATCAAGATCTAGTTATAGATATAAATACATAAGGGAAGTTGCTGTTCAATGGGTGCCAAGTTTCAGTCATGCAAGATATTCTAGAGATGTCATATTCAACAGTGTTTACAGTTACACCATACTTTACAGGTAACAATTTGTTAAGAGGGTAGACCTCATTTTATGTGTTATTTACCACAATAATATTGTGGATGGTCTTTTATAGGAAAAAAAGCCCCCCTTGATTGTAGCATGATGTATAATTAATCATGGACTTTGGGCCACAAAGGCTTAGCTTTGAATGCTAGCTCAACTGCTTACAGCTATGAAGTTATTTAATATCCCTGAGCCTGGTTTCTTCATCTATGAAATGAGTATGATAACCCATGCTTTTCTTTCAGGATTGTTAATGAGACAGTAATGATGAAAGCAAATAGCCCAACGTTCATCCCAGAGCAGGCAACTTCCAAGTTTAATGTTCTCTGGCTTATCACATCAGCTTATTTTTGATGCTACATGTTTATCTAATTTAAAGTAAGGTAGAGCTCTGATCAAATGTCCTCAATTATAAGTCAACCTTTTAGGTTAAATGCTAGTTCTTACTAGAACTCCCCGTGGCTTCATACTCCTCATGGTAATTACCCTCTTTTGTTTCTTAAAAGCCCTTAGGTGTGGACCCAGACCCCCTGAAGTTCTATTGCTGCCCAGGATTCTACTGCTAGGAATCACAATAATAGATGAACAGCAAGAAACAGCCCCAGTCCACTGCAGAAAGAACAGAAGCATGTTGTTGCTCTTTACATATGGGTAACTGTAAAAACAGCTTTGGGATGCAGATTATTGCCTCAACAATATATATATATTGTAAAAGCTCAATTTCACACACACAAAAAAAATTCAGGTCACTCAATTTATGTGTCAGGAAGTCATCTAAAGGCACAATGGCCAACCCCTTCATTCAGCACAGTAAGTTTTGCATTGTGCAGTATCACCCTGAAGATACCACAAATTTGGGGTGCCTGGGTGGCTCAGTCATTAAGTGTCTGCCTTCAGCTCAGGTCATGTTCCCAGGGTCCTGGGATCGAGCCCCGCATCGGGCTCCCTGCTCAGCCGGGAGCCTGCTTCTCCCTCTCCCACTCCCCCTGCTTGTGTTCCCTCTCTAGCTGTGTCTCTCTGTCAAATAAATAAAATCTTAAAAAAAAAAAGATACCACAAATTATTCTTAAGCACAGGATGAAAGAAACAACTGCCCCTTCACCTACTCACAAAAAAAAAAAATCCATAGGAAAACTTGACAAATTTTGCCCCCAATTTCTACATACCTGTTTTTTTTTACTTATTCCTTAAGTAGATGAGAAATATCTTTCCAACAATTGATAGGAAATATTTAAATAGACTCCTATATGGTGACAAATTTTCAGAAAGAAGAGTGATGTCACAGTGTTAAAGAGAATGAAAATTCAAATCCTGAATTGATTTTAATAAGATTCCTGAGTTACAGTTTAGCATAGCAACAGTGCTAAAAATAAGCAACAAGGATACAATTTTTCTACTTTCATTAGAGAAAACACAATGCATGCCCAAAGATGCTCAGAAGGAATAAATACACTGTGAAAAAGAAAATAAGAGCAACGAACCCACAGGGTATGAATTTTATAATCTCTGTCATCCATCGCTTCTCGGCCTTTTGGCTAAGATCAAGTGTATAATCTCTGCCGTCCAGTTTCAAAATATAGGGAGTTAAAATAAATCTGTGTTTTAATATGTTGTCTTGAATACCACAGGCATTGATACACATCTGTTCATTCCTCTAGCTTCACTTTAGTGATAGAGTCGCTTGATGCATATGACCTTAGGTCAGTCCTCACTCCCTGGGATCTTGAAGCTGCAGTGAATTTGGGAAAGCCTGCTGGGTTGAGTCTGGCTAGAAAGCCTAAATACAAGCTGCTCAAACTACAGGGCAGCATAATAAAGAAAATCAAACCCACCGTAGATAATCCAAACTCTATTCAGGACCCTGGACAACACCTGTTAAAATAAATTCTGTTTAAGTCTGAGGGTTAGAGACAATTTCTTTGGCTTCTAGAGAACACAGGTAAAAATGAAGGGGCTTCTGTGAGAAAACTGGTATAGAGGGCTCCTGTGCTGAATTTCAGTCTACTGGGCTTGGGCACTATGCCAGGCCCTTGTGATGTGCTCTGGAGCCTCCCAACAAGCCGGGCCAGGCCCTCTGTCCTCACTGAACTCACAGTGTAGCTGGCAGAGACAAGGAAAACCAAAAAAGGTAGGAAGGAGTGGGCATAAACCTCATTGTGAATTATTTGAAGAGAGTGAAAACTGAAGAGAAGGTAATATAAAGAGTAAGAAAGAGAGATAAACAAATGCAGATAAGGGCAAGATGTGCTCCAGGAGAGGACTGGGGAACCAACACTTTCCACAGTTGCCTGCATAAGTCAGCTGCATTCATTGTCTCCCTTACCCTCACATCAACCCTATGAAATCAGGGTTATTACTCACATGTTAAACATAAGGAAAGTACAACCAAAAGAAATTAAGTAGCTTGCTGCTGGTCATGCAAGTAGAAAATGACACAGACCAAATTCTTCTTTTTTTTTTTAAGATTTTATTTATTTATTTGACAGAGAGAGACACAGCGAGAGAGGGAACACAAGCAGGGGGAGTGGGAGAGGGAGAAGCAGGCTTCCTGCGGAGCAGGGAGCCCGATGCGGAGCTCAATCCCACCTGGGATCATGACCTGAGCCGAAGTCAGACGCTTAATGACTGAGCCACCCAGGTGCCCCTGACAAATCCTATCTTATGCAAAAAAGTCAAGCACTTTCGACTGCCCTCTATCCCTTTGCAGGAAGCATCTTGTCACTTCCAGGACACTTCTACCATTCTGAACATACATAATCAAATATATATTTAAACGGGAATCTTCTGAAATAAAAATTCTGGAGAACCACAATTTTGTGTGCATATACCTGAGACGTAAGGACTTCTAAATGGTAGGCGCTGTACATATACTCCGCCTATTCATTCTAGACTCAGTGCTCAGTTAATGTACACCAAGTACTAACAGATTATAGACTCAACTAATAAAGGCATAATTCCTCATATGCATAAGGAATTTGCAAAAAAAGATTGTGGTGATAGAGTCAGAAGTCCCAGAGAAGGAACTAGCTCTCGCTTCACAGCTTCTGCCACATTGCCATAAATATTAGCGGGGTACAGATTCTCTGACCACTCACCTCAAATCACATCTAACGTAGTCCAAGATCATTGCTTATTCTGACCCGAATTTTGTCTGCATTTGCAAATACATTACTATAATGTTAAAAGACCTATGATTTTAAAATAATGAGAATACATTTTACAAATATAAATTGAGGTTTGCAAGGTATAAAGGATTTTCCTGAGATCACATAGTAAGGCTATAACCAGGTCAGGTAAGCACAGGGTTTAATTTAATAATATGGATGTACTCTGCTCAAAGGGAAATCTAGAGAAGACTGGACCTTACTCAAAACCCTGGTACATCATACAGAATGACAAATGCTTCCCTATCATACATGTGCTCATGTGCTCTCCACTAAACATACATCCATCAGTCCATCCTTCCTGCATTCATGCATTCATTCTGTCAAAATCTTATGAATTTGCCTATATCCTAGATACTGCACAAGATAAAATGAAAAAAATACGATATAGTCCTAGTCTTAAAAAAAAAAAGAATTTAAGAAAGACAATGGATATTAAATTACAATGCCATAGAGTAAACACAGTAATTGTCCTTCACAAGATATTTTGAGAGATAGAAGGAAACTTGAAACCAGATAGAAGGCATCAGAGGTTTCCTAATACATATGCCTGACATGAACCTTCATGGATAAATACTAGTTATCCAAATAAAGAGTGAACAAAATAATGTTAAGGGAAAAATCTGTGCTTCAGGGAAAAACTGCATAGTCTACAGCACATTCTTCCAGACTATCTCATTCAAACCATTGATGAGGTTCTTTTACAATTCTGTAGGTTGTAGATAACTGATAGCAATGCAAAATAATTTCTACCTATAGACATGCAACAATTTCTCCTGGAGTTTCAATGAACCACCTTCTCCCTCTATGGAGGAGGCCAGTTTTTATTCCATTTGCATCTCCTTTCAATATTCCTGATCTATAATAATGTCTGTTCTCTGGATTCTCCTTTGAACTTGTTATAATATCTTACTGGTGCCCTCATTAATGAATTAAATTAAATTTTTAGTACGTGTTCACTTAATATCTGCATGAAGGTCATGATTTTACCTGTTTTTGGAAAAAGGTTCTGTAACAGTATACTCCATAATAAAGATACTGTAAGGAAAAATGAGTTATCTGTAAGGAGCATCATGTGCTCTGGAAATTACAGTGACTTGGGTCTTGGGAGGATAAAAGATGATCCTGTTAATATAGTTGAAATGTTATTCTCCATTCCAAGCCAATGTAGTCACCAAATGTCAAAGAAAGAGACCTCAGGGTTAAGGTACAATGTGCTGTTGTCATTCACAAAACATATTAAATAACTCTCCTTACTTATGAAATGAGAACTATAATGAGATAGTTCTCCTAGAACTCAAGAATAGCCAGTGCCAAACAAGACTTCAACAGGTTTCAGTTCTGTTAAAACTGTCATTATTCTGAACTAGTGGAAATACAGTCCTCAACTTTTTAATATTCTGAGAATGCATAGTGAGAATTTTCTACTCTTAGGAAAAACAGATATCTAGTTGTTTTCTCCACTGCACTGATGAAACAGCATAGCAACACAAGACACTGTCAGCTGTAGGAACATTAGAAACAGCTGGAAAGCAAGAAGATACCCTAGAAGGAAAAAATTCCTTTGTATTTCAAAATATTTTTAACCTATCTTTTCTGGGTTTTTTTTTTTGGTTTTTTGTTTTCATTTTTTTAATTTTTTATTGTTATGTTAATCACCATACATTATATCATTAGTTTTTGATGTAGTGTTCCATGATTCATTGTTTGTGTATAACAGCCAGTGCTCCACGCAGAACATGCCCTCTTTAATACCCATCACCAGGCTAAGTACCAAAGTTTTCTTTAATATACCTTAGGGACAGAAATAACTCCTGATTGGTGATCTGTTAACAATAGAGTTTGCAAATCCAACAAACATTCAACAGAAGTTGTATCATGACTCTTAAAACAGAAACACACAATTAACATATTCTTTTTTCAAAATGGTGGCTGGAAATATGAAAGAGTCAAATGAGATAAAAGCCAAAACACCATAGTCATTCACGCTCAAGACCAGAGTCAATATTGGTGTAATTACATATCAGTGCTGGGGTCATGGACGTCGGCTTCCAACCAGGAACAGCAATCTATCCACTCTTGAACAGACCAGAGCTTGAACAGTCCATAGAAGGGTGGATTTGAACATGAAAAGACTACTGGTATGTTTCATGTTCCCCAAAATTAAAAACCAAAGCAAGTCTTTTTTGAATGCTCCACCCACAGAGACGGCCAAAGTCTACATAGGGGAAAGGAAGTGGCAAAGGTCATATGCTTATGTAATTAAGTGGACTTGAGGTGGTCAAACAGGATACTGTGAGAAACAAATAAGAACTTCAAATCAGTGCCCAAAGAGAACTGAAGGACCGGCAATGATCAAGAAATCTATTTATTGCAGGAGCACTATCACTGCTATCACTGAGAAATGAGTTTAGTTACATATGCACCAAGCATGACATACTTCCAACCGGAGAATATCATGTGTTTTAATCCCTCTTAGAAAAAAAGAGTTATTTTTTTCAAAATACAATAACATGTTAGTAATGCTTACTTATTAAGCATGTAGAGACAGTGAAATTGCTTTCTATTTCATTTGATATGTGCAGTCACTTGGATAATCAAGTAATTTCTATCTGTATCACCTTGAAATTATTAGCAGTAACTAAGAATAAAGAGTTAGAATATTATAATTAAAGGTTGAAAGAGGCATAGCTAACTTGTAAAATATTAACCCTGACAGATGCTTTCTAGAGAGTATCTACTGTACAACACCCATTCAGATATTTAATTAAAATCCCTGGTCCACCTAACACGGGTCCATGGGGATAACAGTGCTTCATTATCCAATATGACTTAACACTAATAGATGTGTGCACTCAGTTGAAACAACTTTACCTAAAATAATGTGGCATTACAGAGGGCTGATGAAATTGTGAATTTACATGAAACAGGTCTGCCATGATGGATACTTGGAAATGTTTTAGGAATAACAAATATGGCTGGGAAAATGCACTGTCTTCTTCATTTGGATGGAGACATGTATTTTTTCAGACTATTTAAAAGTAGTCTTTGATATTGACATTAACTTTCATTTTGTAATCAGGTATTGTTGGGGGTTTTCCAAATTTCAAGAATTAATGTCTACATTTATTTAAAATACAGACTATGTGTAATCACATTACTTCTCTGCTTAATGCCTTCAAGGAGAAAACCTCAACACCCCCGCCCTCCTGATGAGTTGAGCTCGGAATCCTAACAGTTGTATCCGAAAGCTTCTCAGTTCTTGCATCAACCTATTTTTTGCAAACTCATCTTTTATATTCATTTTGTCCCTCCCTGCCCCCATTCCTCTAACTCTGCAGGTAGAGATTCCCCCTATCTTCCATGGTCCCACTCAAATTCCGTATTCTTCCTTATGCTTGTTCCACTCCCTTCAGCCAGATGGCAAGATTTAATGACTCTGCTCCTCACAACACCTAAAAAGAATTTGAGCTGTACTTGTTGGTTTTTGTTTTTGTTATCAAATTGGCATTACTTTGCCTCATCTTAAGTGTATATTCAAACAAATACTATGTTCTTTTAAAGAAAACATTGCCTAATTCCAAAATGGAAAACCAAATCTTGACAATGGCCTCCATTACAATAGCAAGTAGTTTTCTTGCTTTACAGAGCAAGATGTTGGTACAGATCATATTTTTTCTCTGGGGTATGCATACATTTCCTTTACTTCCATTGACTTACTATACTTCCATCTATGTATTTTACCTGTAACTATGACACATCACTCTTTCCCACATTTGAATACAAATCATAAAATTCAGAGCTATGTAAACTGTGACGCAGAGGTTTGTACAGACCACTGTGCCATGCCTTTTTCCTGAGCACTCTCCTACTGCAATTAGTCAATGAACACAGATTATTATCATTGTTAACATTATCACCACTTCTGTTTTCGGTGATATTTCTGGATTAAGGAAACAAGCAAAGGTCTGGTAGAGCCAAACAGCCTCATTCCATCTCCTTGAATGGGGCTCATTTCTAATCTTTTTCTAAGGGACACCTTTGGCTGCCCTCCCAGAAATGTCTTTCTTCCTAGAGAACAATCAGCCTCAAGGCAAAGATTTGAGTAAAGAGCTAATCTGTGTTCTGATCCCTGAAAACACCCATGCCAGTCAAGAATGAGCAGCCACTATACTAGAAAATTGTGTCAAAATTTCTCCTTATGATTTCCACCCAAGACTTACATCTGAGGGCCTTTTTCCAAAGGTAACATTTGTCAAAGAGGTTGTTTGCCAACGTGGGAGATACTCTATTGTTTTTTGAGGTGGTTCTTTAGTTCCCAAAGGCTGATTATAATACCCCTTGAGATGGAAAAGCCTCCTTAAGATAATTAAATAAGCCTTAGAAGTGCCAACATGCCCCCAAAGTCCTAATTAGCTCACTGCACGTGAATCTTAACTAATCATTTTGTAGTCTCAGGTGAAGGTTACCATTTTCATTGTAGGGTTCCTGGGGACCCTCAAAGTGAAAGAGCATTAATCCACAAATCAGAATATTCTCAACAACGTCCCATTAAAAAAACCAACCTGCTTTTAGCTCCTAACTAGTGTGCTATAAGATTTCTTTAATTTTATTTAATTTAAAAAATGTTCTATTAATTACACCTAATGACATCTCTGAAGGCTTTCACCTTTTTAGGCTCCAACAGATAATACAGCAGGGCAGGTAGAGATCACAGGAAAATGTTGAATTGAGAGTTTTGCCTGCATCAGAGTAACAAATCAGAAGCATCTCAGGGAAGACAGAAAGCTATCAGAAACCAGAACTATTATTCTAAAATGAGATATAGGTACAAGAGAGACGTGATGCCTGGGTATGAAGGTAATTTTGAATTCAGAATTGAAAAACCACTAAAAAAATTAGCAAGGGACTGCCAATATCCAAGAAGCATTTAAATACAGTGATGTAGCTAATGCTTTCCTCCTATTATTCTTTAATGTACAGGAAGAAAATTATCTGATTTGACAGGAACATCATTTCTAAATTTCTGAAGAAGAGTTAATAATCTTTAAATTCATCCTTTCAAACATGGTTAAAAATTATTTCCCTGGAGAAGCAATACTCTGAATGCCTAATGGGCCAAAGTAGTCCATGCACATAGCAACCCTTCAAGTTGTGCCAGACACAGATGACTCCACTTACCTCCAAAAGACTGGGGAAACTATAATTTGATTCAAATAATTGAAACTATAATTGATTCAAATAATATTAACTAGTATTTAACTTTCAGTAAAATTATGATGTTATACTTTAATGTTATACTTTGCTTAGTTTTCCAAAGCATATTTCTCTTTAAAATGGTGAATTCTGGGGGCACCTGGGTGGCTCAGTCGTTAAGCCTCTGCCTTCAGCTCAGGTCATGGTCCTAGGGTCCTGGGATCGAGCCCCACATCAGGCTCCCTGCTCGGTGGGAGGCCTGCTTCTCCCTCTCCCACTCCCCCGCTTGTGTTCCTGCTCTCACTATCTCTCACTATCTCTCTTCTCTCTCTGTCAAATAAATAATAAATGAAATCTTTAAAAAAATAAAATAAAATGGTGAATTCTATAAGGAGACAGCAGTCAGATAACTTCAAGTGTTTCTATTAATTCCTACTTCTTCCAGGACAGACCACTGAATAGTCACAAAGGACATCCATAAGGTTGAGATGATACTTACAAAGAAGTTTTGTGTAGTCCACTTATTCTTGTGAAAACTAACTTATTTAAAATCATTAAATGCTCAGTGAATGAAAAGAAATGATGTCCTGAAACAAGAGATTGATACCTGGACTGGAGACATATTGACACTAAAACAAAGAAACTCAGAAATGAAAAGCCCCAGAATAATACAGATGATTTCCACCTTTTATACTTGGTTAGCAGCAGCTCTTTTGCCTAGGAAGATTTCTTTTAATATGCATGCTTAATGTATTATATTCTTTTGTAGCAAACCTTAAAATCATGATGAAAATACCAAGAGTGTTCTTTACTGACTTGTAAAAATTGTTCTTGATCACAGGCCTTGCTTTTTCCAGAGATATGATACTGGAGATTCATGACTTTATTTCTATCTATACCTTACACTGTCTTCCAATAAGGACTTATGTTGTTGTTGCTTTTGGAGAGGCCAAAAACCAAAATAAACCCCAAAGTAAAACATGAAAATTTTGTGTTTTTACACAAAATTTAAATAATGAAATAATAAATTATAGGTAAAAGTATAAAATTAAAACTCAATCACTGAAACATACACATAAGTCAAAAATAGTCAATACTAGGGGCGCCTGGGTGGCTCAGTCGGTTAAGCGTCTGCCTTCAGCTCAGGTCATGATCCCGGGGTCCTGGGATCGAGCCCCGCATTGGGCTCCTTGCTCTGCAGGGAGCCTGCTTCTCCCTCTCCTCCCCACTTGTGCTGTCTCTCACTATCTCTGTCTCTCTCTCTCTCTCTCAAATAAATAAATAAAATCTAAAAAGAAAAAAAATTTAAAAAAAAAATAGTCAATACTATCACTGTGATTAAGCTTCAAATTTGGCTGAGTTTCCAAACAGCCAAACAAAACCTGCAACATGATCAGTTAACCACCATCAGAGAAAAATGACTCAAAAGAGCACTTTAATGTTTTCCAGTACTTAATTTTTAAAAATGAATCTTTCTTATATTGGATGTCAATGTTATAAGAAAATGACCATAATAATATTTTCACAAGAGATGCATTATAATATTTCATGCGGTCCTTTCTTATAATGGCCTTGTAATAACAGCTCAATGAAAGTGATTCTGCAAGGGGATACTCCATTGTGGTTTAAATAAGTAACCTGTGGTAATTCAGTGGACTGAGAAATCTTGTTTATAGCAGAGATCTTAATAGAGTTAATATCTCTATGAGGCTTTTTTATTTACTTAAAAAAAAAAAAACTGCTCCAATAAAGACTCCAATAGAATGACCATGTGGGGGTTAAATTGTCTTCCTCCTCCTGTAAGGACTTAACCATCTCCTGGAACACACATTAGGATGGGGACTACAGCAATTTCTCCCCATGCTATGTGTTTGTATGTATTTTAGTTCATTTATAAGCTGACCAACTGCTGGGGAATGATGAGTGAGAAAGACTGTCTATGACCAAACAGAGGGAGGAAAGACTTTGAGAGTTCTATATGATCCAAACCAGCTCACCTATCAAAAAGGAAAGCTTTCATAAATAATTAGATAAACAGACTAATAAACCACAGGAATAAGCTATCACAAAAGAAGGATTAGAATTTGCCAATATACTCATTCCACAGTTTCTGATTCTCCCAGAAATCCAAGAAACACACACAATAACATAATACAATTTTCCACCCATGGATCTAAACAAGATGTAAACTCTTAACTTCAGTATTGGTGAGGTTTCAGGGAACAGGAAGGATCGTATTTTGCTAATGGAAACAAACTGAAAATACAAACTTTCTGGAAGGAAAGTATGTAATAAAAATGAAAAGTCTTAAAATATGCATATCCTTTAACCAACACTTATTTACTAAGAAATGACTCTGAATGAATTATGATGGACATTTGCTATATAAATATAAAGTGTTATAAATTACCCATGTACCCCAAAGAAGCACAGTCGTTTAAAGTTTTCCAAGTTCAATAGATACTCTATAGTCAATATTAGAGTCAAATACACATACATGGGGAAGAATCAAATGGGGTTTGAGTAATCTTAATGTTTTCTGTGTGACATGTTCTGCATTTTCTACCTTTGATAATGAATAAGCATTATTCTAATATCAAAAAGTTCTTAAAATTAATTTTTGAAAGCTAAACTATGGAATAGTTAGAAATAGCTTTTCCAGTATTAATTTTAAAAATAAGGCTTTTTTATTGAGTTATGCTGTTTGAAATGACATCATAAAAACTACTGGGGCTAAAAATGGTATTACTTTCAGACATATCTAGATATTTTCAAAGAGTGCTAGAAATTTCCTTGCAAAATATCTTTGTCAGATCCTTATAATCACAACATGTTCAACTGCTTCACTTAGCACTGAACAGATTGAAAGATGCTGTGCTTCAGCCTCAGGCTGCTCAAGGAAGCTCCAAATTACAGTAATTACGAATCTAACCTCTCTTAAATAAATTAAGAATCAGAATGAAGAAGACTGTTTCATCTGAGGGCTTTGAGGAGCGACTGGAAGGGTTACAAATAAAATTCAATCCTATATTCCTCAGGACCACTGAATAGCCAGATTTAATATAAGAAGGGCCTTAGACACATCATCCGCTTCTGAATCTTTCCACATTGTTCAGATGAGAAAACCTTAGCCCAGATGGAAAGTGAAAGACCACCCAGAGACTTAGGGTCGAAGCTGGGACTGAACCCAGTCTCTGAATGGCAGCCTAGAGCTCACACCACATACTTGATTCAGCTTTATTACCTAGGTTAAATCTCTTACACAGAATTCTTATAACCACAGTTCCATAAGCGCTGTCTAAGGCGGCATGTTACAACAGAAATACAATGAGAGCCACCTATGTAATTTAAAGTTTTTTGGTAGCCATGTTAAAAAAGTTAGAAGACCTGGGTGACATTAATTTTCATATTTTATTTAACCCAATATATAAAATTATCATTTCAATTTGAATTCAATATAAAAATGAAATGAAATTTTACAACCACTTTTTTTTTTAGCACCAAGTCTTTGCATGTCCATGTGGCTTTTACAGTTACTGTACATCTCAATTTGGGTTAGTAAATTTCAAATGCTCAATGGCCACAGGCTGGTGTTTTGCATATTGGATGATGCAGAACTATGGTATCGTTGATTTTATGATTTTCCTTTCCAAAGCACCAGATCCAGCAATACTTTAGACCTAAAGACAGGAAAATTTCTAAGAAAATCATTTGAAGAAGCTACACCAATAATGAGGAAACACCACAAATACTGAGGTGTAGTATGAAATAGGCAATGCCTTTCTTTTACTGGCTGATGGCTTTAAGTATTAAAATACTCTCTTAACAAGGAATGATGTTAATTCAACTGAGAAGTAATGAAAGCACTGCTAGGATAACAGAGGCCTGGGGCTAACAGAGCTGTGGTCATTGATCATTCTCCTTTTGGTATTATCTGCTTCTCTAAAACCTATTGGCCTTCCCACCATTAAGATTCCCAGGTGCCTCTGCCAGAGAGAGCTGTTCCCTCCTCAATTGAGTGACACTTCTGTTCTGCTTCATAGGCTAATTAGCTCTTCATCTCCAATCCCCCCAATCATATTATAATTGCCTTGATAAACCTCGATCACACCTCTGCTTATTTCAACTTTCAATCACTGGAAACTAGCACAACACACTGTACATAATAGGTGCTCAGAAAACTTTTACCAGATGGGTAAATACTATCAGTGATGCCTATTCAGAGGTTCATGTTGCCTTCAGAAAACACGATAAGGAGATGATGTAGGCAGGAAAAAAAAGAACCCCTGATAAACCTTTTAGATTTCTAACTAGATTCAAATGATAGGAATTCAGCAAAAAAGCCACAGATTGAGAATCATGTGGCCATGCTGACCATATTATCTAAAAGTATTCCTACAAATCAGGAAGACTTAACCCAAAATCAAAGGAAACACACACACACACACACACACACACACACACACACACACACACACACACAC